>NC_092068.1:25934390-25966890 GCF_039877785.1 Chaetodon trifascialis | reverse complement strand
GTTTTGTCCCCATAAGGAAGGCGAGTCCCCACAATGTGACTGTGTAAACAGACTTACGTCCCCACAACATGAGGAATACACGTCCACACACACACACCCTGCTACACAACACGCTGTACAAGTTATTTCTGTCTGACGCCTCTGATGATAAACAATCCACATTTTCTAATCTCAAACTGGAACTGGATTAACAAACTGGAGTCCAGCTGTGGAGACAAGTGCAGGAGAGTTCATCAACTGCTGCTCGCGACTCAAAGAGAGGGTCCATTTAAACATTATACTGCACAGTTAGGATATTTCTATTGTCATCCCAGCACTTGTTATACATGACAGGGAATAAAATGAGACTGTACTCAGGTCCCAGAGCAGGTAAGGCCAATAATAAATGGCCTACATTTATAATTTATATGTAGATGAGTGTCTCTCCAAAACATATAGGTCAAGACTTGCAGCCTGCCTCTTCTTATACAGTGAGACAGCAGACAAACACCCAGAAAGACTGAGTTTTCTTTTTCATCTGCGTTTGTTCAGCTGTATGTTTTCCATCAAATGAAGACATTAACTGCTCAATGTTTTCTTTCTTTCTTCAAGGCTTTAAGATTTTGCAGCTCAGTGACTTCATGTTGTAGGTTGTCAGTCTCATCAGCTGGTTCCACATTAAGCATGTTCAGTTCCTTCTGTGTCCTGAAACCTCTCATCGAACGCCTGGAGAAGTTTTCACTCTCAGCAGCATGTTCAGATGTCATCTCATGCTCGGTGTTTCCTCTTTGGCTTTATTTTCACTTCATTTGATGACAGATGACAGCAGAGAGCTGAGAAGCTGCTGCAGCTCGAGGTTCTTGGTAACGTCCACCATGAAGGTCAGATCACACAGACGCTTTCTGTCGCTGAGTTTCCACATCAGGTTTTCCTTCATCTCTATGAATTATTCCAGACAAACGGACTGTCTGGTGTTAGCAGGTACTCAGCAGCAGTAAGGCTCTCCTTCTCAATGAGGCTTCAGCTTCTCAGCTATCAGCTCGCTCAGCACGAACCTGCCTGCAGAACACTGTCTCTGTCAGGATGAGCTCTGAAAGCTGCTTGTTGGTCATCCAAACTCCACTGCAGAGCGTCAGCATTTGTCCTGCAGCTCATCCAGTTTCACATGTTTCAAGCTGTAACGACTCTTGAGATTCGCCTTTTTCATCACTGTGAGCTCGTCTCCACAAACTAGCTTCGTCACACTGGTTCACTTTTTACTTCAACAGAAAAATAATGTTTCTATACAAACAGACACGCATGCAAGAACATGAGTCTCTCCATTAAAGACCTTAATCGTTTCTTAGTTGCCAGTGGATATTATAGTGACATCACTTCAGTGGCTGCTCCGCATGCTGTGAACAGACTCTGGTGCCAAAGCAGACATGGGGGGGACAATCCTGTGGCATGTGTATGTGTGTGCCTGGGGGTGTGTGTTTTCATGGATCTGTGTCCACAAGAATGCCAACTGCTCGCCATGAACAGGTGGAGCGAGCGCAGTAACGGGGCGTCAGAGGCCGTGTGGTGAGGAAAGGCTCACCGACACCAAACAGCAGCTTCAGAGGGATCAGCGCTGATCCTCAGGTTCGAGGTCAAAGGGGGGGGGGGGGGGCTAATGATGATCAGAATAATACAAATGAAATACACTGCCAGAGAGAAATGCTTTTCGTGGGACCCATCTCTGAGGTTTGTGCCATGCAAAGTTAAGAATAATAACGTGTATAATAACGAGCGCTGCTGGTTTATTCCGCTCCACTGCTTCCTGTGGCCTTTCTTGCTCTTTTAATCCGAGCAGGAGCTGCACTCGTATCCCGTCTTTACACTATTTAAGCAGTCTTGTGAGAAATTGCTCAATATTTGTCATCAGATTCCATTTGAGATGCACCTCATGTGAACATAAGGCTGTAACTTTAGCTAAAAAGAGGCAGAAAAAAGAGGGTCTTGTGACTCAGGAACTCTTCATTTGTAAGAGCGGGAGTTGTTTCTGCGTACAAAGGCTTCACGGTGAAATGTTCCAGCATAAAATGTTTGGATTTTTGAACAACCTGGAGGACATTTCTGTTTCTGTTTCGTCAGTGTGGAGGTTTGATCCATCCTCTGTTGCACTGACTCGCCCTGCTGCCCAGCATATCTGTGGTCAGAGCTGCAGCGCTGAGGGAACTCCATGCACTGCTGCCCATCACGCCCTGAAAATAATCCCAGTTTGGTATTTTCTGACTCAGCTGCCGTTCAGCTGCTGCATGCTTCATCCACAGGGCAGGGCGCACAACCCCGGACATTTGGCCACACTGAAGACAAAACAAGGTTAAATTTAAAAATGACTGACACGAAATGGTCAATCAGTGGGTGTCGATGGGGTAGAGGGAGTGAAGGACTCTGAGATTTCTATTTGAAAAGTCTTGGTCACTGTTCTGGAAAAAAATAGGAAGCAGTGATAAAAAATAACGTGTTACGGACAAACTATGGCAGGTGTTTCTTTCTTTAACTGCAGTCAGTTATGAATATAAGTAGCCGATAATCAGTTTCTAGCATCCTTTTATTACAACTCTTCTGTGCTACAACCAACAGCAGTGACTTGGATTTTGGTAAAACTGCAGAAAGTGCTAAAGTAAAAACAGGCTTATATTTTGCCAAGGCGAGGTCTGGCTAGCATCAATCGCACAGTGTGCAAATGACCTTTGATCTCTGTGGAAGAAACACTGAGCTGCGATGTTCAGGGCTTGTGTCGCTCTGTGGTAGAGCATCAGACACTGAATTGGAGGGTTAAAGGTTTCAGTTCCCGCTCAGCTGATCCTGACTGACAGCTGGGGCAGCTGTTCTGCATCGGTGCCAATCAGTAGGTCAGAAACTTGTTGTTTTGTGGAGTTTCTCCTTTAAAACTGAGAGAAAGGAAGAGCTTTTCTCTACTCTTCAATCCCATTTCTGCTCTGGAGCAGATACTGTATGTGTTAGTGCATGTCTGCTCCAAAGCTTGATGCCAGGTTGCTCAAGTGGACTGAACTGCAATGATGGTAACAACAGCCAGGTAAATCTTGCTTTTGACAAATACAATTAAAGTGATGCCTTTGAGGTTGAAGCCACAGACTGTGATGTGGCCTAGCTGTCTCTGTGGGTCTCTCCTTGAAGATGAAATATTTACCAGCAAATATTTGTCAGAAAACTGGCGACAATTCTCTCAATACTCATCTGTCCATTTTCCAAACTGTTCCTCCTGCTCGGGGTTGCAGGAGGCCAGCATGTGCGCCGGCATGCAGGAGGCACCATGGTCAGGTTGACATGGTCAACAGTCATATCTGAAACTGCTGTTTACTGTGTACATTAGCAGAACGTTTCAGAGAGGCTGAAGATCTAAAGGTCGCCGGTTTGATCCTGCCTTTCAGCACACACTGTGTGCATTGTCTGAGGTGGCTGTTTCCAGTCTTTGTGCTAAACGACGGTGAGCACGTTTCAAAACTTCATTTGTATCGAATGCACAGATGAAAATGACATTAATCCTCTCTTATTGATTTCCCAGAATAGTAAAGTATCTCTTTAAAAGCACTTAAATCATTGATCCGGGTCATGCTGTAGTTTAGAATTACTCATCTTTAAAGGTCAAACTGTACGTTATGCGTCCACGTAGCCATGACTGTGTGCCTGATGCAAAGTTTGTCATCCACCTGTGTTTGTGTTTGTGAGTCTGCGCAGAGCTCGTGCAGCCCAAACCTGATGACCAGGCTGACTGTGGATGCACGCAGAGCAGAGGTAGAGGAGCTGAGTCTAAACCTCTTCCTGCACAGTCAGTGCAGCTCTTCAGCTCTCTGTTTGCATGTGTTTGTGCTCACTTTGCCCATGCAGCTACTCATCCATGGCATTGCTTGTAAGCATGAAAGTGTTTCTCTGAATGTGGCTGATGTAAATCATGGAGGGAGAATAATGAGTCATTCAAATGAAACGATGATTGAGGATGAGTCAGTCTGTTGGGAACCTGCTAAAGGAGCCTCTGAGAGACAGAAAATAAAGATGAGAGGAGGCGAGGGTGGAGAAAGAGAGGAGGATGAAGAGAAGGGAAAGGAGCAGAGGGGAGTTTTTTTAATTAGAGGTTTTATAGAGGAAATCTGTGGAAAAAAAGAAAGCAAGAGAGGACATGAAGAAAAAGGGTTTAGTGCTAAAAGGGAGAAATGAGGAGAACAGAGCCCATCAGAGAGGAAGAGGAGGAGGGGACGAGGGAAGGAGAGGGGAATTCATGAAGCAGTGGTCAGTAATTGGGGGGTTCAGAAGTCGATCCACATTCCTGTCGAGTGAGGATATCGAGCAATGGCCGCCAGAAGTGTATGTAGGGCACAGAAAAACCATAAAATCCTGTTCAAGACAACAGAGATGAGGACAGATGCGTCTCTCAGTGTTCTCCATCATAGCTTTTTTCCATTATTTACCTTTTCACCAAGGGAGATGAAGTCAAAGTTAACCCACATTTTCTCTTCATCAGTCATCTTTAATCTTCACTCGTCCTCACAGATTGATAAATGGCGCCATTTTATTGTCATGCTCGACGGGATGGAAATGTCGACATAATGGCTCTTTAGTTCAAACTGAAAAATCTAAAAACTCTGCGATAGATTGAACAGATGATTACGATCCCCGATGATGAATCCTTTTGATGAATTTGATCTTCTGCCGCCACTATGAGGTTGGCATTCATGACTTAAAGTGAAAAGACTCATTAACTACTGAATCGATTTCCATGGATTTTAGTACACGTTCACGTTTCCTCGAGGAAACGTGTTCAGAATCAGAATCAGAATCAGAATCTGCTTTACGTGCGAACATACGAGGAATCTGGATTGCACTCAGTGCACTCGTATAGGACAAAAAAGGACATGCAGCTCAACAAGCAAACAAAAGATTACTCATTAAGTTTAGTGGTTTACAGAAGGACTCTATATCTACAAGACTAATGAGTGCTAAAAAGTTAATGTCAACATCCAGATAAATACAAACACAAAGAGCAAAAGCAATGAAAAGATGTCAAATAAAAGCAAGTCTATGAGAATGTTTAAGTGATTTAAAGGAAATCACCGACTGCAAGTTTTGGTCCATGGACCTCGTGTTTCAAGCGCTCCAGTCCTTTCCTGTGTTTTACTGTGTGTTTTGGGTTTTTGGGTATGTACCTCAGCTGTTTTTGGACTTTTGGATTTGAGTCCAACCGTCAATCCTTGTTCTACCCGGCCTGCTGAAGGCAAAAGCACCATCACCTTTAGAGTCAAGCCTCGACTTTGGAGGGACAGAAGGACACACCTGAGCACCTGACGCTGCTCTTACGTGGTCAACATTTCTGCCGTGTAGACACTGACGAGCTTTAGAAGTGATCAGTCAAACCTTAAAATCAGTTCTAAAAGGAATCAGAGGAGAGGCGCCACGGCTGGGGTGTGGTCGTCTGTTAAAACCAGTAAGACTGGAAGTTTGACTGCGCACCTCGACCTTCCCATCAGCCTCTTTGTGTGGATCGCTAACAAATGTTAGCATGCTGACAAACCGGCATGTTAGTGTTGTCATCGTTAGCTTGCTGGTGTTAGCATTTAGCTCAGCCGCGCAGAGCTACTGGTGCAGACTCTTCCTCTGCGGTGGTAAAATTACATCCACAGACAGACACACACTCTCTGTGGTACACACACAGCTTTAACAATTATACATATAAATTTAGCTCCTGTATCTAAGTAGACTAGTGTGCAACAACAGATGCAGTGTGACGCTTGTGTGATTTAAATAAAGAGATAAAAATATGAACTGTTGCCATGTTAAAAACCATCCTCAGTATCGAATCTCTCACACATTTTTTCTCTGCGTTTGTGAATCTGTGTTTTCGGCTCTTCCTTCACAGCTGTCTTCATTTGTCTGTTCCACTTTGACATCCATCTGCTGGGTCTGTATCCTGTCAGTTTGGCTTTGTATCGCTCTGTATGACCCTCTTCTTATTGTTCCCTCTTCATCTCAGTTCACCCTCTTCCTCAGTCTCATTATTTCAAACAGTACATTAAACGACAGTATAATCCTTCACTTCCACCTTCCCTCTGTTCCCTTGTCGTCTCTTTCATCTCTTGGCTGCTTTGTCTCAAAGTTCATCTATAAATGTATGTTTGCTCTTCCTCTCTGTCTTTTCTCTCCTCTTCCTTCTCCTCCTGACCTCCCAGCCACCTCCTCTCTTGCTCATGCTCCCCCAGTTGCAACCTCTCTGTCTTCCATTCTAGACTTTCCTCTAATTTGGACTGACATGAACCTCGCCACTTAAATCCTGACAGTTGGCACTAATTGGTCTAATGAGAGAGCCAAAAGTACAGGTAAAAAATGTTCACATTGAAAGAAGAGTATTAACAGCAGTACATGTTGTAGCCTCACGCTCACGCTCCCAGTCTCATTTTCATGATCAATCTAGTTACTGATTGACCCATTTGGAGCCAGTATCATTCACAGAGACGACCTGTTTACTGTTAACTCGTTTTTGAGACCAAAGGGTAAAAAAAACAGCAGGCGAGTCACTGTTCTTGATTCAAACAGCCATTATTCATTATTTTGTCAAGTCATCCGGCAGGCAGGAAATAATGCATGAAGTCTGGGCCGACTTTAATGAGAAGTCCCTGCACCTCTGGAGACGATTCATTCAACAATCCTCATGGCCGTCCCTCAAGACAGAATCACAGTTTTTACTGCTGCAGGGCAAAGTTTTCATTTTGGATTTACGCTCCTGTGGAACTGTTTTGCCATGGCGATGCATTCAAAACAAGAGGTCGTATCCCACAGGGTGACACCGAGGACTGTGTTTTCCCTCCGGTGGCCCCTCGTGTGTCAGCGCAGGACCGGCAAGTCTGCGAGAAGCAAAGTTAAAAAAGAAAAGACAAGGAAGCAATGAGCAAGACGGAGTCTGTGCTCTTGATTTCACTCCAACAGGAAGTGTTATCAGGCACATGTCGCCGTGCAAAACAGGCCTGACGTCAGGATAAATTGCCCTGATGCACTGAGAAAAACTCCTCAGACAGTGAGAGAGTGTGTGCAGCCACCTCTCCGGCTCTGAGAGGATTTACTGAGAGCGGTGCCATGAGCTGCACGCTAACGTCAACATGCTAACAAGCTGCCTGCATTGTTAATATGTTATCATGCTAACATGTGGAATTAGCACAAAATACATTATAGAGCTTAAGCTGACGGGCATGACGTTAGCTTCACAGATTCGGCTGTAAACCGAAGTGTTGGATACATTTAAACTTTTATCAAATTGTAGCATGAGATGAAAAGTTAAGGGATAAACAAAGTAATTATTACAATTTATCCGACGGATGTGATGGTGAGTCGGATGTGGTGACTATCCATCAAATAGTTGTTGAGACATTTGACCAAAATGTCGATCTCGTGGTGGCACTGGAGGAAAAGGAAGAGGGCGACCAACTCGTCAGCAAACACCACCTGGATACCATGAACATCAAACCTTTGTGCTAATCCTCCCTGTAGATGTTGTTCACTGGATAAAAATAAACCAAGCAGCGGCCACCGGGGCTTAGAAAACTGCAGTTCCTCTAATGGCCACTTGAGGCTGCCTCCCATAGACCTCCATATTAAAATGTCCTACTTCACAGCAGGAATGAAAATGTTTACAGCCTGATGCAAAAACAGCTTTGGTCTCTACAGCTTTCTCAATTCATGACAGGGGATGAATATTTATGTAATTCATTTGCCTAAAAGTTCTGCATACTTATGGACACACTTATGTTTCAGCAACCAGACTCCATTCAGCTGCCTCAGCTCCACCCATGCTCCACCTCATTGGCTATTTTTGGATTAGCTGGAGGTCACTCTCACTGTGACTCTTCAGAAAACTGGGTGACTTCATGCAGACTGTGGCCATGTTTTATACAGTCTATGGGATGAACTTTGACCTGCTGGTGGAGCTGGAAGCATCCTGTGAGCATTATCATTAAAATGTAACTGCCAACCACATGGTGGCGCTATAGGAAAAGTCAGGTGATCACTGAAGTCAGTAGGATGGAGATCATGAATGAATTATTTCTGCTTTGCATCAGAACTGTTAGCATGCTGACTTTAGCATTGAGCTAACATGGCTGTAGGCTCTTCGTCTTGTCCTCACGTAGATAAAAGTGTGTATTTATTCCTTTGTGCTGCGAGGAAACAACAGCTGGAGCTGCCAAGGAGGGAGAAAAGTGTGTGATTACTCATTTATTAGTTTAATGTCTCCGTCTCTTGACTTACGAATGTTTTTTTCTGGCCTGTCTTTTTTATTTTATCCAGCAGAGAAGAGGAAGATTGAAAGAGGAAAAGTCTTCTCGTCATTTTTAACGTCTGTTTTCACTTTCAGCCAAATTAGCCACAATGCAAGGCTGCAGATGATCAGCTTTATTCAACATTTCCTGCAGGTGAACTTTCATTTCAGTTCATCTGATAAATTGTTAGTGAATACCATCTTTTACAAACTTTTTCCTAAAAACGAGAAGAAATCCAGCCGCAGCACACTTCGTGTCGTCTGCCTCTTGTGCACTCCCATCAGCCTCCACGTGAACGTGTTGTTCGCGTGATATTCAGTCTATGGAAAATGCTGCGAGCCTCTAACCTTCTTACACGATCCAGTAGTTTTTTTGTTTTTTGTTTTTCCTAAACATTCAGCTCCTTTTCAGCTCCGTCCCTGTTCATCACTACACACAGCAGACACGCGCTTTATGTGTGTGTGCGTGCGTGCGTGAGCGTGTGTGTTGCAGGCCAATAGTGTCACTCAGTTACACAACCGCTTTCAGTTTCCGAGCCCTGCCTGCCTGCCTGGTGGCTCCCCGCCCACCGCTGCTCAGCGCTGCCTGCCTGCCTGCCTGCCTGCCTGGCTGTTGGACGGACTGGGGCAGATCCAAGCCGACCAGTTCCGTGTTCTCTCCTCTCCCAGTATACGGGCCAGACTGAACGGGAGGACCTGGCAGTGTCGCGGTGGACATTCCAGCCCAGCCGCGGCATCCAGAACTCCGCGGCAGACGCAAAGTGCGGACGGAGGTGAGGAATGTGTTATTATTTCTGATTATTTCTGCGCGGATGGCGGATTCATCAGCCGACGTCGCTCGCGTTACGTTACAGCCAAACTTTGACGCTGCTGGCTGGACCTCCTCTCTCTCTCCCCCTCCCTCCCCCTCTCTCGCTCTCTCTCCTCTAACGCAAAGTGCGTCGCCGTGCACACTCGCATGCGGGATTACGGTATGTTCACGCAAACGGTAAATAACCCGCGTACGGTGCGCTTCCCGTGCGGGTCGTTAAGAGGCCTTGACGTGAAGCTCTGCAACTTTTACTGTCGATACGTGCTGCGTGCGTGCGTGTACGCGTGTTGATACATGACTATACAGTAACGAGCTGCGCGCGTGTGCGTACGCGAGCGTTTGAACATGTATTAGCCGAAATATCGGCGTGCGTCACCCTAATGTGTGTCGTCCATTGATGTTGTTTTGACACAGGTGACGTAGAGCGTGACGCGCCTGAACGATGAGATAAGCGGATCCGCTCCGCGTGAATAAATGGCGCGCCTGCGCGTGTGCGCGCGCCTGTGTGTCTCATTGACGGACACTGAGGGGGATTTCTGAGCTGCGCACTTGAGATGTTTCCAGCAAAACGCGACCCACGCCGAACGGAGCGGCTCTGAGGCGAAGCTCACAGTGTCCTCTGTGTGCAGGCGGCCACGCGCGTGTCCAGCACTGTTTACACACCTGACGGACACACATGCAGTGCGCGTGACGTCATTTCGAATGATGGAAGTTCACGTGTGAATAAGGTGAAGCATCATTAAAAGTAGCAGTACGAGCCGAATCTTATGTTTAAGATCTGATCACATTTCTGTTGGGATATTTTGTTGGTAGCTTACATGAATAACAGCTACAACTCAGGGCGAGTCAGTGAAATAAAGCACACGTGACAGATGCTTTTGTCCAAATAAAAGCTCATCAACACTCTCCTGTGGATGCGGACTTCAAATAAACATTAATATATATCAAACGTCACATTCATATCTCAAATTTAGTATCTAAACTATTGAGGCGTCATGATTCGACCTATTGTGTCGTCAAAATGAATGAATTTGATAAGTTTACTCATTAAATGAAAATAGTGAGCTGCAGCTTCATCTCTTAGTTTGTTAAATATCTGTTACAGTATATTTATCTGAAAGTTTTACCGCAGGTCAAAGAACAAGCGACTCATTTTTGTTTTGGATTCATGAACTTTTGAGAGACGTTTGGTACATGCGTCCTATGATTGTCCACCAGCCTGTGTCCTGAGCGTCAGGCTCGATCCATGCAGAGATGAGACGTTTCAAACGTTTTCTCACGTTAAAATGAATCCGTGCAGCTTTGGGAGAGTCTCAGCAGTTTGGGGGATTTAGCCTGTTGAAACTGTAAAAAAGGTTTTACACAATGTTTGAACTTGGCTGCAAATCTCCTTATAAATAAAAATGCACGATGAACGATGAACGCTGTGGTCTCACACACTTTATTTCTCTGACACCCGTCGGGTACCTTACAGTACTGTGATCCTCAGAGGTGAGTTTGCACAGACTCTTTGTTATTTACCTCTGGCACAAACACACATCGCTGTGCCACCCTTCCGTTTATCATGAGTAAACGATGGGCCGACATAATGAAACTGAGACAGACGAAGCCACCAAAACTCAGAGCGGCTCGTTTTAACGTCAGGTGAATTTACAGCAGCCATCACAGAAACAAGTGTCAGACTCATATGAGCGAAACGCAACCTGCCTGGCAAACAAACGTTCATTCTCTCGCTGTTATTACAGCAATTTGCATAATGATTAGTATTTTATGATAGCCTGTTATTTAGTAATGGACGGACTGCTGTGTGTTTACAAAGGGAATGAATCAGGCCTGACTAATCCCACAGTCAGAAACATTTACTGACTCGCTCGCTAACAGCAGATCCCATGAAAATAAATGGTTTCTAAAAGGCTTAGCACACGAGAAATGGATCTTCTGAGTGGGTTTCCAGCCACCACTATGGAGCTTAATATTCAGCTCACTATCTATATTTGAAGCAGAGAAACCAAAATTCATTCAGATCCATCAAAGTGGGGATGGAATGGGGGCAAGTGGGAGAGTTTAGCTATCTATAGTAATGCTAATCCAGAGGCGGATGCATATAGGTCAGAACTGCAGCAGCCCCGAAGGATAAACCTCCAAGTCACTGTTAGTTAATGATAATCTTATTAATTACAGAGTGACGAATGAGAGCGAAGTCATGTGCAGACACACAAACAATCCAGCTGTAAAACAAGTACACTTACTTCATATGTGTCAACTAATCAATAAATATAGAAAATACATGTCATTTAGTGCTTTTGTCTGGAAAGCCTTCAAGCTATAGTGTTAAAAACCAAGAGCCATGTGAATGTGTATGCAGTTGGAGGCGTATGCATACTGTATAATACAATGAGAGACTGTCCTGAACGCTAGAAAGAGCAGTACTGTTAGTACTGTCAGTACTGTCAAACCAAACCTTCACATGAATCATTTTGTACCAGTGATTTGTGTTTTAGAAGGCTCTGGCAGATAATGTCGACCTCCTGACGAGGCCACCAGACCAAAAACTATTGTTTGTCAGGTAAAAGTTCATTAGAAGCAGTAATTATGTCCTAAAGGCTTAACAACAAAGCAGGCAGGCGAGAAACCAGAAGGATAAAAGTGATGCAGATTCTCGACACAGCGGCCAGGAAAGTGTAGAAGTACAACATGGGTTCAGTGTTCGCCTCCTGATCAGAAAGCCCCCCTTCTCTGCCTCTGATTGGTCACCCTCATAGCTGACTCTGAGCCAATCAGAGGCAGAGCAGGGCGGGTTGGTGGTTGATGGTCCAGAGAAAACTTCTCTCCCAGTAGAAGTTGTTAGTTGCTCTTGAACAGCGCTGTTAACCGTCCGTCTGCTGAGCCGGGCAGCGGCCCACAGCTCTCAGCTGACGAGTGTGGATGCTTCGTTAATATCTGTGTGATGAGTGGCCGTGAGGTGACGGCAGCGAGCCGTTATTAAATCCATTATTTGACAGAATCTGATCCTCACAGCTCAGAAAGTCAGCGAGGTGACATTAATCAGTCTTACTGGAGTTTTATCAGTGACCTTTAAAGTAACGGTGAATCCTCACATGGAGCCTCTCTGATGATGATGATGATGATGATGATGATGATGATGATGATGATGGTGTTGAAGGCGTTATTACATGTCAGTGACATCTCTATGCTATTATTTATGTCTTGAATCCTCTTTGTTCTCTGCACTGCACACACAGCGCTGCACCGTTCAGCCCTGATTTTTGTGTTTTATTCTCTTCAGGTGACTTCAGTTTGAGTGTAAGGTCATCAGATAATCCCACGTACCACCAGAACAATGAAGATGTCAGCAGCAGCAGCAGCAGCACTGTGATGATGAATGGACGGACTGGGATGAGGCCGACTGTGTAGAGGTATTTGGCCTCGCTGCTGGTGGCCGACCTTTGACCCCTCATGGATTAAAAATGGCATTTTGGCTGAGACGGGGAGGGAAGCGACACATCTTACTCTCCAGGAACTCTGTGATTTTAACCAACGTGTTGTTTTGAAGCAGGATCGCGCAGACCGGACAAGCCTGGACTGGTTTTTACTCCAATGGGACTAACAAGGTTGAGTGAGGATGGAATAAAACATGAGTTTGAGATGTTCCTGAAGAAAAACTGACTACAAAATAGAATTTAAGTCAAGGATGGAGCAGGATTTCACACAGTAGGATCTCTCATCTGGCTCATAAATTGTGGATAGTGGACACTTGTTTGCACTGGCCTGGACTAACAGTAGCCAGCGCTGGTGAACGCTCCAGCCCTTTAACCCAGTCTGACGTAAAAATAAAAACTCCACTCTGGCAGGCCTCTTCTTTTCCCCTCCGCACTGTTGAATGGACGTCTGACTCTGAAGGTGACGCCTCCCTGCAGCTTCAAACTGTAACTCTGACTCCAGGTCAGTATCGTTCAGCAGCGTCGCTAAAGAAAACTCCAAACATGGCTGCTACAGGAAGGAAGCACTTGGTGAGAGACTTTAACCATTTCATCACCTGTTACCTGTGTCGAGGTTACCTGATCAAACCGACCACGGTCACCGAGTGCCTGCACACCTGTGAGTCAAACACACACACACACACACACACACACACACACAAACACACACACAAACACACACACACACACACACACACACTCGTTACTTTGAGGTGACGCTGCATCAACAAGTGAAAAAAATGGCAGAAGTTCATCAGGATAGTTTGATGCCCCAGAGTGTCCCACAGTGCATTGCGTTACAGTTAGCTAGAATGATGTTGCACATTGCTGAGTGAGAAAAACAGTGAGAGCTAAAGCTAACCCACGAGCTAATGACCTAAAGGAGGTAATGATGAGCTGGAACCTGCCAGCAGGTCTGATAACGAGATGACGAGGAGGCGGTCTGAGAGCCTTTCGTCTTTACTCGGCACTGAAATGTGTTGCTGTCGTTCCTCCTGCAGTCTGTAAGAGCTGCATCGTGCAGCACTTTGAGGAGAGTAACGACTGTCCCAAATGTGGCATTCAGGTGCACGAGACCAACCCGCTGGAGATGCTCAGGTAAGACGAATGGAACGCCTTCATTGTCCCAGCGCTCCTTTGATCCGCCTCTTCCTGCTCTCGCCTGTCTGTCATCTCATCATCTCATCCTTCTGCTTCTCTTTTAACTTATGTACCACGTCCTATTCTTCATTCTTTTTGGATTTGCCATCTGCTCCTCACTGCGTTCACCCTCTCATCCTTTCACCCTCTCACATCTCTTACCTGACATCTTTCTGTTTTCCACCTGATCCCTCTCTCCTCTCCCTCCGCTGCTGCTCCTCATCTTGAATGTTCCTCTTCTACCCTTTTACCCACAACCCATGCAACTTCCTCTTCACCTCCTCATCCTCCTCCTCCTCTTCTCTCCTCCTTCTCTCAGGTTGGACAACACCCTGGAGGAGATCATTTTCAAGCTGGTACCCGGACTCAGAGAAAGTGAGTTGGCCAGATGGTTTCATCAATCTGTCTCCTCAGTTTGCCGTCCATCCTTAATTATGTGACTATTCACGAGAGGTAGAAAGAATAATTCAGCAAACAGCAGCGCTCTAATCACATCATTTATTACGACATGCGAAGAATTTATTGCTAAGCACAGGACGACGTGCAGTTTAACAGCGGAGGAAAACAATCCCGACATTTAATGAGATCATTCCTGTAAGATTAAAAACCGCAGACAGAAAACAGAAAGAAACCGACAGAAACATTTTCTTCAAACAGCTCCTGTGACACTCCACCATGAATTATTAGAGTCCCTGCTTTAGCATCTTGCATACAGCATCACCAAGGATGACATAGCAGGCCTGAGCAACCCCCCCAGAACCCACTTAGCAATGCCATAATAAGCACCACCAACACATAGGAGCCACCTAGTAACCATTACCTTTAACCCAGCTTCCATCTGAACGTCCCCCCGACCTCTGAGCAGCAACCCAGGCGAGATTTGCTGACTCAGCAGAAACATTTCATTTTGTCTGATTGTGTCCTCGGCAGTATTTTTATTATCCGTTTGGATTTTTTGAGCCTTTGCAGCTTCCATAAAAGAAAGGGTGCTTCAACACTCAACAAGCTAGTAATTAATCAGATCCAAAGGCCTTGAATGGCTGACCTGGGGTCTGCCCTGGGGATTTCCTGCAGAGATCAGCGAAGGATTCACTCGTCAGCATCGAATTGTTGATGGAGGCTGAAGAGCTTTAAAACAAGATGAAGATGTATGACCTTCTGTCTGCAGCGGGGCCAACGAGAAGCCACGTCAACATGTCTGACCGAAGCTGTGATGGTGCTATAATTTTACGACTCCATAACTTCACCTCCACTGACGGAGCGCTCTGGCGGCCCAAAGATGGAGCAAACATCGTATATTTAAGTGGAGCTCGCGCTGCTCGGCCAAGCGGAGTAAAAATCGGCCTCGTATGAATTATGCTTTATGGTTTTTGAAGAGCAGACGGTGGTTTTTTTCTCTGTAGTGGACACGTGTCACGTCCACGCAGAGGATTTCTTTGCACTCTGCATTAAAATCACGCGAGCTTCAGCGTCATCTGTGGAATAAAATGCATTTTGTTCACAGCTGCTGTGACTGACTGGTCACAGTCACAGCACCGGTATGCGTCTTGCTGAAGAGCAAATCAGCTATACTGTACGGCAGGAAAAAACAGGAAAAAATGCAAATCCAGACGGGGATTTCAGTGATGTGCTGCAGGCTACCTTCTTCTCTAGCTGTGGTCAAACTAGTTGTTGGACAATAGCCTATAAATCACTTATTGCAAAGCAGCCCATTGCCTGGATGGCCCATTTGATAAGCTTTGGTTTAGTCTCCTTCTGCTTGCAGAGGAGTTCTTCAGACACAAACAGGCCTTTTACAGAGATGTCTGAATGCCTCTTCAGCCTGTTAACACTGTCTTCTTTTTATGTGCTGTTCACATGAACCAGAAGAGGAGCAGCAGGAAGTCGAATTCTGGAAGAAAAACCAGCCCAAAGCAAACGGCCAAGGTTTGTCATCCACACCGTGAGCATGACAAATGTGATAGAGGTTGAGCACACTTTGTTATCACCTTAGAAACACGCTTGCTTGGTCTGTGGCTGCTGCTGCGAGGAGGAATGATCAGCCACGTTTTAAACGTCTGTGCATTGACTCATCGGGAAGCTTCTCTGCTCACATTCGTCTTTTTTTGCTTCTTATTCTCAGTTTCTGTCTTGGTCCTTTCATTTCTAGAGGAGGCAGAAGTAAAATCAAGAGATTAGGGGAGTTTTTGATAAAGGTTTGAATCACCGTGATGTAAAAATCACCACAGTTTGAGCTTGCTCATGAGCTGATTTCAGGGAATTTCCTGCGTCAAAGTGCAAATGTCTTTACATAAAGCTCCCCAGGGCGCTGTCCTTCATGGGGGGCAGTGATTTAATCTGATGGAGAGTCATGTTTTAATCATATTATTTGGATGACGTGTTGACATGAGAGCTTGAAACATGTATTTGAATGTTTGTCTCAAACCACAGCAGAAAGCTTGAGGTTTCAGCGGCTCGGGCTGCCTGATGTCGGAGGTGACGAGCATGATGAAGGTGGTGATGATGATGACGATGCTGGCGATGAAGACTACCACAGGAGTGACCCTCAGATAGCCATCTGTCTGGACTGCCTGCGCAACACGGGACAGGCGGGGGAGAGCACCGTCACGGTTTGTGTGCCTTTTCAGGCTGAGGCATTTTCTCAATCAGTAACCCTCAACAGGAAGTTTGCTCAGAACGTTTCTCTGAGAGGAAAAATCGCTTTGGGGAAATGTTTTTTGGACCAAATAAATATTTCCAGCCTTCTGGGATCATCAGTATCTAAACTCTTCTAGGGGTCTACCATCCTGTCTCACTCTCTCGTTAAATCAGGGTCTAATAGAATTTGTCTCTCATCCAATTAGGATCTGATGAAGAGGTTCATCCGCTGCTCCAGCAGAGTCACCGTGGGAACAATTAAGAAGTTTCTCAGTCTTAAACTAAAGCTGCCGAGCTCCTACGAGGTGAGGAACACGCTCAGTCCGCCTGCTCCAGAGCAACTTTAAAAGGAAAATCTACATTTTGATCAAACAAATTCATTCTATAAAGAGTCGCTGGTGAGTGTGTTGGTCTGATCAGTCTTCTGTAAGACCTGTCTGTGGACCAATGAGGGGTCGTCTGACTGCTGACTTTGTCTGCCAAGACGTATCGTATCATATCTGACAAATCAAATGAGGAATGCTCTTAAAAACTCAATGTAATGTACTGAAAAGCAAACAGAGGCGGCAGCGGATGATACCAGGTGAACTTTGACTCATTCATGTCCCATTCCAGTTAGCATTAGCATCAGTTAGCATAGCAAAGGATTGAAAGCTGTTGGCTTCCATGTTTATAAAAGCTCAGCTAAAGCTGGTGTGATGCACTCACGCATCTTTCACACGCACACACACACACACGCACACACACACACACACACACACACACACACACACACACACACACACACACACACAGCGCAGCCTCCCACTCATTACCACAGTGAACTTCCTCTTTCCTTTTCATGTGTACATTAAAACTGATCCTGTTTATTTCCGTTTCTCTTGCCGCCGTCTGTCTCTTGTCATCCTTGCTTTTTCACTCATTACATTAACGCTTCTTCAAACTTTCATTTTGCCTCGTGGAGCTAAAGTAAAAGTGTTTCCTGCTGTCTCCAGCTGGATGTGCTGTGTAACGGGGAGATCATGGGCAGAGATCACACTTTGGAGTTCATCTACATGACCCGATGGAGGCTGCACGGAGAGAATGTAAGGCTGCCACGCTCACTTCCTGTTTGTGTGTGCGTGCTCATGTGTGAAAGCATTGCTGCAGGAAAGCGTTTATTTGTGTGTGTGTGTGTGTGTGTGTGTGTGTGTGTGTGTGTGTGTGTGTGTGTGTGTGGGTTATGTATTCACATTGTGGAGACTCTCCTTCTGAGAGAGCCTGAGAGCTCATGTACAACATAGTTTGAAGTTAATGCTCAGAACGAGGCTGCAGAGGTCAGCGTTGGTCAGACCGTTACTGTTTGGTGAAGGTCAGGGTGTGTTTGTGTGTGAATGCAGGTGTGCAAACGAGCTCTGGCTGAAGGACTTCTGTCTTCTGTGGTGAATCATTTTTGCATGAAGAACATTTTTAACCCCAGAATATTTCATGACTCTGATTCAAGCTGCTAAAAGGAGACTTTTCTCAACATGCCGTCGTTCTGTTGTTCTTAGAAAATGCTGAAACTGTAGAAACAGTCACATTGTGAAGACTTGAGATGCTTCAAAAGAGAGTTTCACTTTCTTTTATTAATTATATTGTACCTTTCATGGCAAAAGTCCTCCTGAAACACTTGCAAACATGTAGACACTAACCGTGCCCTCCAGTCCTCAGGTTTACAGTCTGTTCGGTCTGCTGTGAACTCTGCACACTGAGGGTCAAACTGCACACTGAACAGATGTGTAACAGCGAGAGGAAACAAAGGAAATGCTTCGCTGATGTTGTGGTGGTGATCTTCAGGGAATGAGGGTCTAACAGCATACACAGACGCACACAAAAACACATGCTCGTGCAAATAATACCTGTGAGAAGCTCTTCACTCCAGCCTGAACCGAATTCTGGCCTTAACTGCGACGCAAAGACTCAAACTGCCCTCAAAGAAACGAGAGCCAGAGGAAACGTCCTCACTGTCCAGGTGTAAAGTTTGTTTGGTCCTCACAAGGATAGAAGTACAACAGCACACACTCAGAGCTGCAGGAGGAGTCGAACTGGTTTCATCTGAAATGTGACGGCTCATCGGTCAGCTGTGTGTGTGTGTGTGTGTGTGTGTGTGTGTGTGTGTGTGTGTGTGTGTGTGTGTGTGTGTGTGTGTGTGTGTGTGTGTGTGTTCACGACCTTGGTCTACAGTGTACGTGTGTGTGTTCCTGTGCACGTTGACTTGTTTATGTGCATATTTGCACATGCGTGTGTGTGTGCACGTGAAGGATTAGCTAATGAAAGGTCCTGTCCACTGTGACTGAGGAGCGCAGACAGCTGGCACCGCAGGAGGCGTCAGATACCAGGTGAGGAGGAGGAGGAGGAGCAGAGGAGGAAGAGGAGGAGGAGCAGGAGCAGAGGAGGAGGAGGAGGAGGAGGAGGAGGAGGAGGAGGAGCAGGAGCAGAGGAGGAGGAGGAGCAGGAGCAGAGGAGGAGGAGGAGGAGGAGGAGGAGGAGCAGGAGCAGAGGAGGAGGAGGAGGAGGAGGAGGAGGAGGAGGAGGAGGAGGAGCAGGGGAGAGGAAGTCAGTACAGAACGAGAGACGTATCGTGTCTCCACTCGCAGCGATAAGAGAAGTAAAACAGTCGTTTTCTTCCCTGTGACTCATCACAAACAGGAATACACACTGTGTATACTTAGATTTGTATTTATGTGTATATATATTTATATATATGTAGTCTGAGCCAAAGAGGAATCTGTTATTCTAATCATGGTGCATAATGACCAGGAAGCCAAACGGTCTGAACTCCACGTTACCTTAAATCGTTAGTTAATATTACAAATTAAAAAAAGCTCGTTGGCGGTTTGACACAGACGCCGTCCAGTTGACTGATGTGCGTCTTACATAATAATGAGGTGCAGATTGTCTGTTAGCGTGCACACATTGTCAGGATTGTCCTGTCGTTTTCGTCTGGAAAGCTGTGGACACACAGTGTGTAAACGTCGTGTTACAAACCGTTCTGGATGTGATCCCTGAAAGTCGTCCACCCGATTAGTGAGTGTCCACCGTCCATCTTTGCGGGGATCCTTTTCATAATGTCTTCAGACAGAATCTGAGTCGAAAACAACGACTTTCAGTGGACGTCCTTAACTGTTTCAACCCAAACCATGATCCTTCTGTAACATAACCACACAGTTTTGGTGCCTAAACCAAAGTACGATGGAGGACGATGGTCCGGTATGCCTGTCGCCGGTACTCTCCAGCGGTCGGAGAGTCACCGGCGTTCGACCCATTCAGCCGTTCGGGTATGAGGGCGTGTTGAAATGACGTCCAGCCCTCGCTCTGCCCACCACTCAAGTTCCAAAACAACAAGCAGAAGTCAATCTGTCAGAATTATTTATGTCCTGCGGGTGAGCCAGAAGGACAAACACCAATTATTTTTTAATTCTGTTTGAACCGTGTCTGCTTAAGGACGAGGTGAGGAGAGGGAGAGGGTGAGGGAGAGGGAGAGGGTGAGGGAGAGGGATACAAAGTGTAAGAGTCAGGAATGGAGACAGATGAGGGAGAGGAAGAAGATCCGAGTCATTCATCAGTCTCATCCTTCTGACAACTCCACAGCTCGGCTTCATTTTCTCCCTGCGACATGAAACAACCCCACGAGACTCAAGATGTACCTGTGAAACGCTGCTCTCTGCTCTGAACAGAGCCAACACTCAGCTCGCTCTGCCGGCTGGAAGTCAATTATATCGTTCAGCAGTTAAGATGTTTATCACTAATTTAAACAGAACCACGCCTGTGACTTCCTCATACAGCCTGGACAGGAGGAGTGGGCTGATGAGGGTCCCGTGTGTGGTCAGAAACACCTGGATGAGGTGAGGGCCAGGTAAAAATATCTCAGAAGGAGAATGAACAGCGTGCACGATGGAAACACAACGCAGCGAAGCATAAAACTGCTCGATAAACAGCCCAAATTGTACAAAATGGCTTAAAATCATTGTGTTTATAGTAAGAGTAGCCGCAGATATGACGGATTCCTGACCTGAACCTGAGACATTCACAGTCTGAAGGCCAGATGGACAGTCGCGTTGGACAGACAGAGACGTCCCACGTCATCCCGCCATGTTTGTTCTGCTGACAAAGGTCAAATCTCTGATTGCATTCGAAAGACTAATCGCATTGTTTTAAATCCCAAAATGTATTCGTGAAGTCAGACAGAGCGACAGAGTCGCTGGACCTGAGAAGCAGCGCCTTCACCTCGTTAGCGCAAATCAGTTTTCAGCGTCGCACCGTTTGTCCAGAAGCAGGAAAGTTTTTGGCCTGAATGATGGAAGAAAACTTGTTCCTGAGCACATTCAAGCAGCAAAAACAACCAAAAAGTCTCGAGGCAAAGACGTTCAGCAGAGAGATGAGACTTGGAGGAATGCGTCCAAGTCGCGTCTTAGCAAAGACAACTCGAGAAATGTCTGTTGGATGTGCTTTCTACATACTGTCTGTTAGTTTTGTGTCAGCATTGTGTCTCTCTGTGAGGTTTTGTGGCTCAGCACCAGAAACATTAGTCTGTTAAACTTATTATTGTATTAATGTTCAGATTTTAATCGCAGTATAATGAGTTCATAAGGGTTTCTGTTAGCTGGTAATTGGCAGTCATGGTGAAGATAATTCCAGAGTCACATGTGAAAATGTGCCGTTCGACGCTGTTTTTGTGCATCTCTGCTGTCGGCCTTCTCTCTCCCTCCTCCCTCCAATCGGTGAATTACGTCAACCAAAGCAGAGTTTGTGGTGATTGTTGGGACACTGAAAAGATGAGACAAGGAGGTTTTGGTGAGTTTTATTTGGTTCCTGATTAGTTTTAATCAAGTTTGTTGATGCTGATAAAATGACTGTTTCTGTGAATGGAGTCTGGTGGCTGTTTCTGGTCGGACCAAAAGCATCTTTAGCAGGAAGGAGTCTTTTCCATAATGTCGTCAGATACTTAGAATAACAACTCGAGCCCGTCAGTGGCAGAAACAAACACTTTTGGACGTACTTTGACGTGTGCGAACACCCTCAGGGGTTGCACTGTTTTGCTCTTGTTCAGTACTGGTCCAATCAAAATTTGTGTCCTGAACGGTAACTTGGACGTGAACCAGCATGGACACTGACGCACGGCGACATTTGAATTTGGTTCCTGAAGATTGTGATAAAGAGTTCAAAATAATTTTTTGGACAATGTTTAATCTTGACCTTAATCCTGACGTTATTGTCTTATTGCCATGAAATCTGGTTTGGAAATTCACGGTCTGCAGAGGACGACTCCTAATGAGTCCCCTCTGGACTTTCCTTTAGCATCGTACCAAATATTTCACAACACTTGACCAGAGATCACAGAGACAGACGGTGGAAATGTGTCATGGTCTTTCGGGGTCCACAGACATTTTATGAGCTTTAAGCACCAGAGGGGACACATTAAGGTAGAATATACTGCCATTAAACGTAATTGATAGATATTCTTGTCGGATACGAACTAAACAAAATTATTATTATGTTATTTTTGGCTTGATAGCAAATTTTAGCTTTGAGTGTTTTTCCACCTTGCTGCACATCGGACGGTTCTACATTTCAGTCATTTGACACCAGAACAAAACCCTTAAACGCGGCTGACAGCTGAGCAGAATGTGCGTTATCGGCGTATAATCTAAGCGTTTGGAGACGAGTGGACGAGCGTCAGAGATGCAGAGTGACAGCGTGGCGAGGCTCCGCTCAGCGTCGTTCTGTCTTTCTGAGACATGATGCAGCAAAATGCAGGAGCCCGAGGAGATGACAGCAGCTGTACTCTGCTGCACCAGCAGCCTCAAGCCGACAGAAATAGGAGACACAGTCTTCACTCTGCAGCTGCTGTGACACAAACACAACCTTTCTTCTTTCTGAATCTTTTATGAGAAGGACAGCTCGCGTCTTTTCACTGTTTCAGATGCGCTTTACAGCCAAAGTGGGCAGGAATGTCTGAGCATTGAGCATTTCTATTATTTACCCACGATGATGGATGGATCGCTGAACGGACCCGCAGGACACGAGCCCACGCAGGGGCCCGAGAGGTCAGCGGCCCCCCGAGCCAAAGCATGTACATGAAGCGGCTGCTAGCTTCTGACACAGTGACGGTACATCCCAAACATGTACCACGACAGACGATGCTCACAGGGAGCGTTTCCTCTCTGAGGCCGCTGCGTCAATCTCAACACGATTAAAGCTGCAAAGACTTCTGTTTGCTGACGTGTTTGCACTCTGAAAGACTGTGAATGCAAGATCAGCTGCAGCGTGTTGTGATGAGCCACAATTAGAAGAAATGAAATCTCTTCTCCCCTCAGTGCACTGCTCTGGAAAACACAATATTAATAATAAAAGACGGGTAAAAGTTCAGTCCCGGGAAACTCACTCTTTATTCCAGCCTGCGTTTTCATCACAGTTGTTCTCAACTTCTCGAGTCTCTCCACAGAAACTTCCTTTGAACTGCACACAGACTTTCTGTAGTGTGAAAAAGCTCAAAGCTGGAGTTCATTTCTGATCAGCAGGCCGGATTCTGCGTTCAGATGTGATCTGAGGCGACGTCGGTTTGTTGTATGTGCTAAACTTTTCCTCGAGTGATCAGCTTTAGACCATCTGTGCGGTGGATTTATAGAGCGAGCAGCAGCCAGACCTTTATTACTTTTTTCCTGTTTCTTCTGCATCAGACGCTTGGCCTCCATCCCTGCAGTCATGTGGATCCTGGACAGTTTAATGGAAACAGGTTTACTGTACACTCTTCCTCACCTCCTCCTCTTCTTCTTTACCTTCAGGAAACCTGCAGTTTGAAGTCGGATGAAATGAGAGTCGTCTTTCTCCACCTGAGATTCAAACAGATGGGTGAAATGACGTGGCTGCAGATCTCACTGGAGATTTATGCTGCACAGACAGTGAATATGATACTCGATAAATGAAGTTTCCTCAATCTTTCCAAACACGTTTGACAAGCGTTTGGCCTGGACGAGCAGAGGGAAAATCTTCAGCATTCACGTCTTCTGTTATCTCTCTCAGTGAAGGATTGATGCTGTCAAAGTGGAAATTATATGACCAAATATGAGATTATGTCAGTTTTCAGCCTGAACTAACAGCGTTGATGAGTCCCAGAATAAACTAATGATGACGGTTTTCATGAAAAATGTACAGAAAACTCCATTTCCATTCATGTCATTCAGTTTTATTTCCGTGTGTGTGTGTGTGTGTGTGTGTGTGTGTGTGTGTGTGTGTGTGTGTGTGTGACGGGCTTTCAGTCTTTACCAGTGTCTTCCTCTCAGCGTTGCTTCGGCGTGTTTGTCCTCTGAACATCGATTCTTTTTTCTGTCTCACCCTCAGACGTATCCCATGGTGCTTGAGTACCGGCCACGTATTGACTTTGGCTGAACCACGGCTGCAAGAGGAGGACCACGCGCACACACACACACACACACACACACACACACACACACACACACACACACACACACACACACACACACACACACACACACAGTTTCACGGCAGCTTGTTAAATAGTCCCAAAATGTAATCTACAGGATTCACACACAGGGATGTGAAGTGTCCTCCAGGCCTGCAGCAGCTCGTTCTGGACTCACAGGAGCAATAATCAACATCTGGCTCGAGCAAAGCTTGCTGGGAAACCTTTCGGACGTTCACAGCGTGGTCAGATTTAGGAAAAGATCACGTTTGGTTTGGCTTCTTTCTTTCCTCCTGAGTGAAATCCTGTCGGCCGCTCTCTGATGTCACGCTGAGATGTGTCCGTGTACACGAATCTGTAGATTAAACTTTGTAATTATTTCACCAGCTGCCCTCATAATGCACTGCACACACACACACACACACACACACACACACACACACACACACACTCATCAACACAAACACACAAATGCCCACAATGTGCAAGAAGAAAGATTACATGTATTTTTGTACAGCCGATGATGAAGTGCATACATTGTTATGGTAAAGAGGTTTTATGCTACATAGAATAATATATGCTATAATATATGATATTTTTAAATGTATGTCCCTGTGCCTAAAACTCGTTGAGATCAGAAGTATGACCATATCTTCACTTTGCTTGTCTAACTCTGTAGATTAAATGTTGATTTTCTACTGTTGACGCTTGTTTTTATGTTTCCTCTGCGGTTTTATCACGTATCTGAAGGTGTGGCTAACAGAGCTAACACTTAGCCTAAAGCGTCTCAGCTGCAGCTGCAGCTTGTTTTGGTAAAAACATCGATCAGGAGTTCAGATGCACAAAGTTTTCTTCGATTTTCAGCCTCCAGACCGCCTGGTAAATACGTGAAGTTACTCATTTAGCTGCCTCACAGTCCAACACACAGTGAGCATCTGCTGCAAAGACAATCCTTCAGTCTTGATGAATGTCCGTCTTTGTTTGCTGGGACGATAAGAACATGAGAGAGAAGCAGAGAAGAGACTCATCAGCAGCACGTCGAGCAGCCGCCCATTCACTCTGCGCACTGACAGAAAGACACTAAAATATTACTGTTTATAGTTTGAAATGAATGATTTAAGGACTTCTTCTGTCACCGGTCATTCCTCATCCCGAAATACACACACACACACACACACACACACACACACACACACACACACACACACACACACACACACACAGGGTCAGACTGCTCACAGTCAGCAGGTGAAATATGTTGGTGTCTGAATTTATGAATGAAGAACAGACAGAATGATAAACAGGCAGGAATCGAAGCGCACGCACACACACACACACACACACACACACACACACACACACACACACCTCAGGCAGTCTATATATACGCTGTAGTAGAGCAGGTGCATCAGACGGCATCCATTCTACACTGACGCCTGATGTGAATGCATAGATGTCTGCACAAGCACAGGCTGACGGGACAAACACACCTTGTCTGATGCACACACACAAACACACACACACACACACACACACACACACACACACACACACACACACACACACACACACACTCACCCCTTCACATCGCCCCTGGCATTTCCTCACAACACGTTCGTCCTTCCAGCTGTTCATTTCGCCCTTGTAGTTGTTTTTTCAGGTCAGTTATCTAGGCCAGAGGTCCCTGTGGTTCTTTACATGACCCACAGTGATGCTGATGACCCCCCCCCCCCCCCCCCCCCCACACACACACACACACACACTGAAATACCCTCTGGATTCACATTAAAAGATGAACAGGAGGCATCAGAAGCCACATCTGATCAGACCAGCTTCTCTTCTGAATGTAGAACGAAAACGATGCTGACGGTCATTTTTCCAGCTTTGAGGCTCCTTCAGGGAAACCTTCATTTTCCAACATGGACTATAAGAAAAACTACATGTCCTCAGAAGGACAAACACCTCACCTGTCCTTCCGCAGTCTTATTACTCACCTTGCTCTCTTTCTTAGAAAAACAGCCTGTTCATGTTTGTCTTTGTCAACAAAGACCAAAAGGTGTGTCAGCGTCCTCTTTAAAGGTAAACAGTGGTGGAAAAGGTTTATCTGTACATGCTGGAGATGATGCTTCGCCCGACCTTCTGCGTATCCTCACATTAGCAGGAGGAAGATGAAGCTGGACACTGGACTCATCTGACCACAGAATCTTCTTCCACTTCTTGTGTGCTTGGGCCCAACGACGCCGGGCTAACCTCTGTCTCTCATTGATCAGGGGCTTCTTGACAGCCTTGTAGGACCTTAAGCCATGATCTAAAAGTCGGCCACGTACAGTGCAGGTGGATCACTGGACACCAGTTTGGTTTGACCACTGCTGCTGAAGCTCCTGTGATGTCATTCGGCGGTTTTCCCTGCACTCGTGGATCAGGATGCGGTCATTTCTTGCTGAAGAAACCTTTGGACGCCCAGATCTCAGTTTGTCAAAATGACCCAATATTCAAAATTTCTTTTGTATTTTTATGGAACCAACCAATTTTTAGTTTTTAATGGCTTTTTTAATGACACTTGAAGACCTAAGAGTGATTCTGTTCGTCCATCCAGTTTCAGCTGCTCTGTGTGTGGATCTGTGCTTTGTCCTCCTTTTGTGTCTTTGTCTCCCTCTGTCTCCTGTCTGTCCTGTGTGTGTGTGTGTGTGTGTGTGTGTGTGTGTGTGTGTGTGTGTGTGTGTGTGTGTGTGTGTGTGTGTGTGTGTGTTTCTCCACAGGGCTTGACTGACAGGTTTGGTCCCTCCTCCTCCTCCTCCTCCAGAACACACCTGTTCACAACCAGCCGATCAGGCTTCACCTGCTGCCACAGAACATAGCGCCTTACTTACTGGTTTTATACTCTCTCTCAGTTCACTCTTATCTTCATCTTCTGTTTTTGTGTGGATCGTGTAGACTCACGTCACATTGAGCTCAGCATTTGGGTCCATTTGTGTAAAACAGCACCTGTTCGCCACCTTTTTGCAGCCCAGAAACGTCCTGAAACAGCCAAATAAGAAGAAGATCCAGGCAGAGGACAACAAATAAATAAATACACCAGCACACACTTCCTGTAGCGGGTCTGCAGTTGTTGATTTTGTCTCAGGAAAATCCTGCATATACGTTTAAATCCTGACACACGGGGTTAAAAACCAAACAAAGACAAATCAAATAACATGTTTGTGTGTTTATTTGTCTTAACAATTCAAATGAACTGTTTTTAACCATTTCATCTGTAGATTTTGGATTGTGTCCACATCGATGTGACGGTTTGAGCGTGTCTCCTCGTGGGTTTGTGGGTGGAGCATTATCAATACCGAAAGTAACAAGACGAAAGCAATAGTTTTTCCAAGTGAGAAAAAGTGAGAATTTCTGTCTTGGTGCTCAGAGCGCCACCCGCATGCTGCTGTGGGAAGACGAGCGAGTTTCACTTCCTCTCGTTTGATTCATTACGAATGTCAAACTGAAGAAACAGTAACAGACGCTTTGCATCAGGGACGCAGGAGCAGGCTCGTGTTCTGCATGCTGTGATATATTTATTTAAATATATATTTACATTTTATTTTCTATTTTTAAATGTGATTTTTCACACAGTGCAAATAAGCTGGTCTGAAAAAAGCCAATAAGTACAAAAGAAATGAAAAGCGAAGTACTTCAACATCAAAACAAATACCAGTCATTAATAAATCATTTAAATATTCACTTATTCACAAATAAATACACACTTAAAAGAGCAGAAAAACTACATCGTCACCAAACTCGAGGTTTATTTACCTGCTTTTTCCAGAGCTTTCACACAAACCTCATGGGGTCATGACCAAAGGATGGAGCTCGCTCCAAAAAATAAAAAATCGAGCATAATAGTGAGATTAATGTGATATGATGTTCAGAGCACAGAGGAGAAACCACAGAAAAGGGAATCTATCAGCTGTTTACTTCAGAATTCGGAGGCAACAGAAGAGAAAGACAGATTTCTAAAATCTAAACTCAAAGTTATTATTTCTCACTTTGAGCTGAAACACCACAAAAACAGTCTGTGACCTCGACCGTCCAGGTCCACCACGACCTCGCCGATCTGTTCTGAACAGCAAATACTTCAGTGTGAACTGAGTCTAGTTTCTACAAACATCCTTTGTCACGTCAAACTGGATCCTGAGACCTCCTCCGAGTCCTTCAGCTCTGGACTGCTGCCAGTCCGCCGACACAGACACAGTGACATCAGTGATATTGAAGGCAAACAGCGTCTGGCATGAGACACAGATATGTCTCATCCCTGCAGCTCAGTGTCCCCAGTCCCCAGTGTCCCCATCTGGGCTTCAACCTTGGATCCAACATGTCCTTTTATTATAAATAATATTTAGAATACAGACACAGAATATTCTATCAGCACAGTCCTGCTGTTGGCTGTGAGACTGAAATCCAATGTTTTGAATTTGTCTGTGAGACTGAAATTCATCCTTGACCTTGGAAACAGCTTCATCATCAGAACAGAAACAATCTCCTGCTGATTAAACAGAGAGACAACAGTGCCAAAGTGTTTATGTGCACACAGGAAAATGACTTATTTTTAAGACCTGATCGGTGTTTTTGCATGTCTGCAGTCCTCTCCCCAAAAAACAACTCGGATATTATGATCCATATTTAGGTTTATTGTTCAGTGGTGGGGCGGCAATAAGGTCGCCGGTTCGATCCCCGGGTCGGGCCTCTCTGTGTGAAGTTTGCATGTTCTTCCCGTGCGTGTGTGGGTTCTCACTCCGGCTTCCTCCCACAGACCAAAAACATGCTCATTAGGTTATTTGGTGACTCTAAAAATTGCCCCTAGGTGTGAGTGTGAGCGTGAATGGTTGTCAGGATGTACCCCGCCTCTCGCCCGTTGACAGCTGAGATAGGCTCCAGCCCCCCCACAACCCCGAAAAGGGATAGTCGGTATAGAAAATGGATGGATGGATGGCTGTTCGGTGGCGACCTCTAGTGTCTGTGTATGGAAGTGGATGGACGGGTCAAACAAATGTCCCATTCATGTCTTGTGAGAACCAAAAATTAACATTGACTCATTTTAACTTACATAACGTGCGTAACTTAAATTACGTAGCAAACTTACTTATACTTATTTTAACCCAAACCATGTTTTTTTTTTCTAAATCTAACCCAACCACCTGTTTGGGGCCTGAACCAACCAAACTACGACCTTTTGACATGTTAACAAAGTGCTTAAAACTGTTTCACAATGTTAAATAGTTACTGGATGTGACTCCAGTTCTATGAGTGTGTGCACCTGTTACCGGTGCTCTCCTACAGAGTCACATCATTTTGGGAGATATGAGGATATGCTGGTTGAAAATCACCATCAGGTCAAATGTGACTGTTGTTCAGCACTTTGTTTCATGAAAAGGGAACAAAGGTGTAGATTTTTATGTGGTTCCTGTGGATAGTCATCAGTTTTTGAAGGACCCCTCTGGTTTATTATCATGTCGAGTTTTTACTTGTGTATTAGGAAGCTAACAGTCTGTCTGCTGTGTTACCAATTAGAAGAAACTCTTTCCATTTTTATCACTCAGAGCTTTTCTCAAGTGCCACCCTCGGGTCCACTTTGTACACAAGATACTGTATCTCATTACCAAACAGGCAGATTGCCAAGAAATTTCTGGGGGCATCTGATGATGCTTGTGCCAAATTAAAAGCTATAAAAATACCTCAACAGAGTTTTTCATCAGTCAGTCCAGCACCAGCTGAGCAAAATACCATGTAAGTCCAAAACATGAATATCAGCCGCTCTCCTCATCAGTTAAGCTGTTATTGATTCAGTCTGTTTAAGGATGATATCAGCAGTGGCTTAATGCTGTGCAGGGCAGCACAAACATTGTCAGTGTGGAGATCATGAGATAAATTTGGAGCCAAAGGCTTTCTGATGTGGTGTTTGTAGAAAAATCGATTTTTAACAAAAAATCAACTTCACTGGTTTGACAGACTGGACTCTGGTGCTACACGCCTGCGCAGTACTTACTGACCACTTTAAAGCAAATTTTCAGTTTGCGCCTGAAAACCTGAAGTGGCATTGAGTCTGATCAGCACAAGTACTGATCATGGTTGCAGTTTCACGACATTACCTCACCCTAATACCATCCCACGGCTCAGTATCAACACATATGAGCGTGTCAAAGGTCGGGCCAAGTTAAACAGCAGATGGCAGAGGACGTCTCGCAGACAGCGGTGAGCCGACACTGAATCTGCTTCTGCAAGCAGCAGCCGACAGGACCCTGCTGAGAGGGTCTGCATGCGTGACACTGAGGCATCACGAGTGTGTGTTCGCACCGTGAAATGAAAATGCAGAGCAACTTCTAATCCTGCGTCTCTGTTGATTATTCATTCATGTCTTCTTATATTTATTTAGAAATGTTATTTTTTGACTCTTCTTCAACACTTGGGCTGTTGCATATCCATTCAAATGTGCGGGGACGAACCACAGCAGGTGTGTGTTTGAATTTCAGCAGGAGAAAACTTTGCTTGCATGTCCAAATAATGTATTTAAGGTCTCTTTTGGTCGTTTCTTCCTCTTCCTGATCTCACAGTGAGGGGGAGGGAGGTGTTTGTGCAGGCTGTCATCACTAAACCACGCCCACTTCGTAGCGCAGGTGTAGTGATATTTGTTTAAGTACCAGAGTGCTCCCATGACGTGCAGGTGTGTGCATGAGCGGTGTTAGGCTGTGGCTTGTTTCAGAGGTTATCCAACCAATGATTTGAATGATTTTGTTTGCTTGTGCTGACTAATTGAAGCTGCGTTGGAAACATCCATTCTGAGGAGAAGTGAAGCTAAGCTAACAGGCTAGCACCTGAAAACGTGGCTAAGCTATCTTTCATTTCCTGCAGGTGTTGTTGATGCAGCACAGGCTGGCTGAGTTTAACAGACGTCAGTGAGTAGAAAGTCCAAATGACAGACGCATAAAGACATGACTGACACGTGGACCAATCAACCCACGACAAACCTCAAGAACACGAGAGTTTCAGACTCTGTAGCTCTAATAAGACAGCGGCAGTGTGTACTCTCGGGTGTGGGAGTGTGGACATCCTGATATAGGAGTGTTCTAGATATTTTTACACTGCTCAGCTTTGACTGCTGCAGAATCCTTACGACAGTCAAATGAAGTCACCGAGGTCATAAATATTCATCATGTTTTATTTCAGTTCAGTGGATTCTGACGGAGGTCAAACGAATAAAGTCTGCAGCGCAGCGGTGGGATGATGCACGGGTTACTTATAGGATGAACATGTAAGTTATTCTTATGAGTGACATTACAGAAGAGGGTGTGTGTGTGTGTGTGTGTGTGTGTGTGTGTGTGTGTGTGCGTGTGTGTGTGTGTGTGTGTGTCACTGCTGCAGCATGTATTTGGTGAATGTGTGTTAGCGGATTCGTGTGACTGTGAGCTCATGTGACAGCGTCTGCATGAGTTTGTACTCCTTCAGTGTAACAGTGAATATCTGTGAGACATGTCGTGTGTGTGCGTGTGTGTGTGTGTGTATGTGTGTGTGTGTGTGTGTGCGTGCGTGTGTTTGAGAAAGTGTGTACTGTATGTGTGGTAATATTTCCAGCAGCAGCCCCACCTGCAGATTTTGTCACCTCCTCTGTGGTCACATGTTGCTCTCTGCTGTGAAGGGAAGCAGCAGCAGCTACTGCGAGACAAGACGACGGTTTAAGGGAAGTTTAAGTTTAAATTGACTCTAATCTAATCTAATCTAATATAATCTAATCTAATATAATATAATATAACAAGGTCACGACCAGACTGAAGTTTTTCAACCTGAAGAACAGTTTAAAATCTTCTTTTTTTGTCAGACATCCAGTCACTGAAGTTGTCATCCTGCCACAACAAAGCAAACGCAGTGATCTACACGACCTGAGCTAAGAGGAAGTAGTCCCGGCCAATGACAGAGCAGGAATCAGACCATTTGACATGCAAAAAGCAAAAACCAGTGGTGCCAACTGGTGCTGATATCTGCACCGAAATGAGGTTCAAGTCACATTTTCTTTCTTGTCTGGTGCCAAAACTCCACCGAGGTGAAGACTCAGCACATTCCTCTCGTGTGAGATGTCAGTCCTGGTTGATTTGGCGACACCTGTAGGTGCTGCTAGGTAACAGCAAATGAGGTGTAATTCGACAGGTCCCATGATTCAGTGAAAGTGAAATGAGTTGGTTACGTGGCTGAGAAGTTGGAGGTTGGTTTTCTTGTTTCGTAGACGCACGTCTGATGAATGATAGCAGTCACTGTAAAGCTCACAGACAAACACAAAGCATTTCCTCTGACTTCACAATAAAAGTCAACTCATGTTTCAGCAGTTAAATGCTTTTAATGTGAAGCTGCAGCACCAAATATTAAGTTTGCATCAGCAGTAAAATAATGCAGTATTTTTTACAGTATACTTCATAATACTACAAATCTATAGATACTGCAGTACTTTCATGAGGGGGGCAGTGGTTCAATCACCACTCCTCCCTCGTTCAGTGACTGTGTCTCAACAGACATTTTATTAAACAAAAGTCTTTAAGGTTATAACTTTCAGAGTAATTTGAAGTTCTTTCAGTTTTTCCATACGTTGCTTCCACAGTGGGAATATTGTTCTATATATATATGTATTACATTTCTGACAGCTGTGTTTAGTCACTGTGACACGACTTTTTTTGCCTCTTCCTGTATGTGGGGGCTTTGGC
>NC_092068.1:25914390-25926890 GCF_039877785.1 Chaetodon trifascialis | reverse complement strand
CTGCGTTTGGGGGCGAAGACGAAGCTTCAGCAGACTGTTTTATTCTGTAATCGTTCGTCTTTCTAAAATCAGACACAGCTTCATTTTACGTTTCCTCAGAGAGGTCAAAGGTTGAGGTCAACCACAGCGGAGTGTTTGTGGAGGATTAATGCTTTGCTCAAGGAGAAGAGAAGTTAATACCGATGAGGAACGCTGGACTGGTCTCTGATGCAAAAATCAAATAAGCCATCCATCGTTTGGCCTCTCACTCACTCACTCACTCACTCACTCACTCACTCACTCACTCACTCACTCACTCATTCATTTATTCGCCTCCTGACTCGTGTTCCTTTGCTTTTGTATCCTGGATGTGTTTGCAGAAGAAGCCCACAGCCCATAAATCCATGAGTCAGCCACAGCCCATCTGCTCTTACATAACATTCCCATAATGCAACAGTGCGCGGTGCCTCCCTCAGCCCGCAGCCTCGATCCTCCGCACAGACGACGAGCACGTAGGTTTGAATCCCAGCTCTGCCGCCACAAACAAAGAGACCCAAACCGTTAGACATCAGCACCGTCCACTCGACCACGTGTCCAAACTCCCAGCAGGCTTTGTGTTTCCTCATCAGGTGCACACGGCGGCAGTGAGGGTCTGAAGCCCAGACGCCATAAAAGCTGAAGCCAAACACATCTGCTGGTACAGTAACACACACACACACACACACACACACACACACACACACACACACACACACGACTGAGCGAGCCTGAGCTCCAAAAACAAACAGAGCTCAACGACAGCTGGACCGCACGAGTTCACAGAAGAGCTTCAGCTCACAGATTCTGGTTTGTTCTGCTGAAGCGTCTCGAATATTCTGGAATATTTTGAGATGTTGAACTTTTTTGGCCTTGAAAAGAAACTGAAGGACAAGCAGAAAAACAGCTGCTGGTACGAGAAGCTCTGCACTCACGCTTTTCCAGGACCTGCAGGAGCGCCGGGGCTGTTTTTAAACCAGAGCTCAGATGATCTGAACCTTACCGAGAAACCACACACACACACACACACACACACACACACACACACACACACACACACACACACACACACACACACACACACACACACACAGGTCTGCGACATCAGGAGCTTTTCAGTTTCTTCTGTTCAGTGAGAGCTGGCCCGCAGCCCGGATCCTGTTTCTCACTAATTATGGACAGAAGTTAAATTGTAGCGCTGACGCGGAGTCTACGGGCCCCGTCAAGACGGAAGCAATCAGCGCACATCGCTTCCTGTTACGACTGTCAAAATAAAAGACTGAGGCGGTGTACTAGTATAGAGCGAACAAAAAACAAAGTTGAGACCACATGTAGAAAAAAGGTTCCCTCTAGATGAATTCAGACAGAAGTTAATATGTCAAAATGATCCTTTACTTTTCCATAAAACTGTCAATAGAAACAGAGCAGTAACAATTAAACTGACAGCAGCTTCCTGAAAATATAGAAAATAAAGATTCAATACTTTTCTTTGTATTTTTGGCCTTGCTGAGCACTTCCTGTGCTCTGCAAGTTTGCTGATTTGGTTTTCTGTAACTAAAACTGAATTGAACTCAATTAAATTTCCCCGGTAGATTTTTTATTTTTTTCTAAATACATTTTTTAAAGTGTTAAACCTGAAAAATGTTGAGAATCTAGATAAAAAGAAAACTTTCTGTCTCATTTCATGCAAAGGTTTTTTGTGTGTCACCATTTTGGCCTTTTAAGTCATAATTTGTTTGTTAGCAGACATGTTTTGACTTGAGACACATTCAAAGTTTGATTTTAGGATTTTGAAAATCCTGATTTGGAGATAATAAACCAAACATGTGTTTACTTAACACATGTTGACATAAAGTCATTAGTTTAAATGAGCTCATGATATTTTTATTTCATTTATTTTCAGTTTTTCTTCTTAACGTTTCATCTGCTGCTGAGCTTTTATACTTTCTCCAGTCATTTTTATTCTGAAACTTCTCCACAGTGTTTTATTTGATTCCTTTCAGAGCTGTGTTCTATGTTTTCTTTCTTTCTGAATAGAGGCTCCCAATTTTATTGTGAATCCAAAGCACCTATTTCCCGTCTCTCTCTCTCTCTCTCTCTCTCTCTCTCTCTCTCTCTCTCTCTCTCTCTCTCTCTCTCTCTCTCTCTCTCTCTCTCTCCTTGCGTGTGCATGAGCGTGTGTGTGCGTGTGTGTGTCTGTCTGTCTTCGTCTGTGTGTGCGCGCGCGCGCGCGGCGCTGCTGTCTCCAGGCTCTCCTCTCCAGGCGCCTCCTCCTCCGAACATGGCGCCGGCCCGCAGCGTTGCTGCTTCCCCGACAGACGACGCAGAGAGGGACAGACGGAGGAGAAGAAGCGGGTAGCAGCTCCCCCTCAACGCCTCTGAAAAGCTCTTTGATAACTAACTCAACTTCGAGACTTCACGTGCGGCGTTTGGAGACGTTTACGCGTCGGGCTGCGCGCCTAACGGAGAGCCCACCTGTCCGACGAAGGTAGATTTCACTCCGTTTCTTCGAGGATGTGAATCTCCTGATTTAAGAGAAGCCACGGAGCAGACAGACGGTGACTCGGGCTCGGAGCTGCTCTGCTCAGAAACATGTGCAGCACCAACACGGAGGCCGGAGAGGAGTGAGTCTTTGTCGGGATTGAGCAACTTTTTCCGCTGTTCCGCGCCGAGAGGATGGATGGAGAACATTCTGCGCTGTCAGGAGTGGAGAGGGAAAGAGAGAAGCTCCCACCAATTTACAACAGCTCCCCTCCTGCTGTAAGAAAACTCACTCTGTCCTCATTTATCCAGCAGCAGGCATGAATATTATCTGTGCTGTGCAGAAAATCTATTTTTCCTGGTACCAAATGCTTTGACGGTGTCGTCAGTGTCTCAGTGGGAAAAAGTCTGATTATTCCAGAAAAAACTATATTTGTTCTTGAAGACGTACAGCAGCTACAAAATATGACTCCTGAGTCAATAAACATGAACATCATTCATCCAAAGTGTGATCAGAAATGTTCTATGATACAACTTTTTATGGATCTGTAAGAAATGGAAGAGGTGAAAACACATTTTTAAACCAAAAATCATTGAAAGACAACGTCAATAATAAGAGGAAAAGACTGGAAACATTACAGTCCACCGCTCTGTGTGATCAGTGGATCTTAATTGTGTGATGATAGAAAATGTAGTTTTTATTCTGTTTCCTGAGTTTTATTTTACAGTTTTGCATTTCTGTAGAATTTTCCATAAAACACAGAAAACAAACCGGCACATAATTCGAGTGATGATGATTCATTCAAACATCAGCTCCTCAGCTGATCCCGGGTCAGATTGTGCTGACTGGCTCTCTTTTAAACGTGTTGTTTCCACAGGGACTTTTGCCTTGAACACAAGCTAAACCTTAAACTGTGTGTACACACACACACTCCTCGAACAGCCAGCGTTGGTTGAGTGACAGCGAGCTTCATGTCTGTGGTTTTCTCCCGTTGGAAAAAGTGAGGTCGGCGTCTTACATAATGACCCCTGACATCAGCTCTCCAGCAGCATCTCATGATGTCACTGGCGGGATTTTAAATGCACAGCATTTAGTGCGTGTTGGCCTGTTTGTCGGCGTTTTGGGTTCGGTTCTCGGTGTCGCTCCGCCGGCTGGCGGGGTTGCAGGCTGGTTGGTTGATGTCATCTCCATTGTGTCAGGGAGCAGGAATGTGCAGATCGGATGGTTTTGACCAATAAACAGTCTGTCGTTGCTCAGACCGACTCCGCTTGTGTCTGGAAATGCCATAAAGTGGCTGCATGCTCGTTTCTCTGGGACTTCAGTCAAACGGACTCTCTGATTCCTCCTCAGGAGTCTTGTGGCCCCTCGAGCTTCGGTCGGAGGAAGTTGGGGCTCAAAGGTTGGATAGAAAAAGGTCTTAGTTACAGTGGCCTGTCACTGCGTGCAGACCAATAAAAACAGAAGTATTGAAGACAGCTGGACTCGCTGAGCAGCAGTTCTCTGTTTGTCTTCACCTGGACACAAACCTAAGCAGAGCTGCTGTTTCTGGAGGCTTCAGGGATTCACGTCAATCTGATTTTCTCCAAACCTCAGACAGTCTGAGGAAGCGATGATCCTGTTACAGCAGATTCATTTTAATAAGAAGGAGATGAATGAATGAATTTACGGCAACGCTCGCTGGTTCTGCCTGCTTCTCTGTTTGATGTCACCGTAAATTAAACATCCTCTAATTCACAAATTATGCAACTCATATACGTCCCTGCGTCCAGGTGCGACAGGTGTGTCGGTCAGGTGTTAATGCAACACGCGCCTGCAGAACAGCATCAGCAGTTCTTCTCATAGATTCTCCAAATATTCCCTCATGTGATGTGTTGATGGGGAGTGTCGTCCAACGCGTCTCTCTGAAGTCTGCAACACACAGTCTGATTTCAGTCGGCATCAGGTGAGAGTTGGCAGTGAGACATGCAGAGAGACATGCAGCGAACCTGCAGTGAGACATGCAGAGAGACATGCAGTGAGACATGCAGCGAACCTGCAGTGAGACATGCAGCGAACCTGCAGTGAGACATGCAGAGAGACATGCAGTGAGACATGCAGCGAACCTGCAGTGAGACATGCAGAGAGACATGCAGTGAGACATGCAGCGAACCTGCAGTGAGACATGCAGAGAGACATGCAGTGAGACATGCAGCGAACCTGCAGTGAGACATGCAGCGAACCTGCAGTGAGACATGCAGGGAGACATGCAGGGAGACATGCATGCATTTCCTGCACTCGGTCATCGAGCTGCAGGTGATCAGCACTCACCTGGATAAAGCAGCCGTCAGCTGCACGCTGGCGGCTCAGAGCTCGTCTGCAGCCTGATCAGTCCAATCTGTAAAAACCATGAATTAAACAGCATATTTGGATTTTCCCAAATAAAACACGAGTGGGTTTGGATGTGGCGCGTGCACCTCGAGGCGACCGTCTGAAGATCACGTTAGATCATCTTTGGCACGCTCGGACCTTTTATCCTCTCTGGCTGATGGACAGTAAACGGTGTAGCTTGATTTCATTTATCCAGGCAGTTCAACCCAATTTAAAAAGAGCTGCGCGCTCAGGTTTAAAATGCACAGTCAGCAGAACTGAGAGAACGTCTCGCAGTGGAAAATGTCTTCAGTGCAAATTTGACTGCTGGACTGTTGGTGTTATGTGCAGAAAACAGTGCAGCTATGTGAAGCAGAATCCTCTGGATACGCTAAGTCCAAACTCACATGGCGTCCATTCACCGATCTGGCCGATGTCGCGTCTGGGTTCACACAGTATGTTTAAGTGGAGCCCATCTTTAGTTTCTCCTGGATGGTTTTACCCTCTCATACCACTTTCACACCTAGAGAGCCAAAGGGACCAACGGTGGCCTGAATCTGTCACGACTGGTTGCCAGACTCACCACAGACTTGATGAACGATGCACCAGAATCAGCTCGAGCCTGCTGAGATCAGTTCTATGAGTCATCTCTGGCCCAAAGCTGGACAGGGTGCTGCTAACTAGAGCTGATTTGTAGCCTAAATCAGCCCAAACCTAGTCAAATCTGGCAGCCGGAGTTGGCTCATGTGCATCCTTCTGGTGCCAGAAGTGATGTGATTGTGCCAGCAGCGAGCCGTCAGCAGTGCAGCAGCGCGGTGACGGATAACGGCCGCGGATTCAGTCTCACAATGATCTACAGGATCTGATTGGAGATTAACAGCTGAGAGGAGTGTGTGTGTGTGTGTGTGTGTGTGTGTGTGTGTGTGTGTGTGTGTGTGTGTGTGTGTGTGTGTGTGTGTGTGTGTGTTAGGGTCAGATGTGGAGCTCCTCTTGGTGTGGTTTCTCTCTGGATGACAACATTTCCTCTCAGACTGAATGACTGAGCAGAGCTGGACAGAACTGACATCATGAGACTCCCTGAGATAGAAAGTGCTGCTAACGCTGCTGATTAATGTCAGATGTGATCCAGGACGTAGTCAGTGTCCATTTCATCAAAGAAAACGACTTGTTGACGGCTTTTTTTCCCCTCGATGAAAACCAAACTGCAGCCGTGGATGTCGTCTCTGGGTTTGTTGCTCAGCGATCGTCGCTGCTCCACCTTTCCCAGAGGTCACCTGTCAATCAGCCGCTGTGGGCGGAGCTGTGACGTTGATAATGAAAGAGGAGAGAGCGCAGAGTGATGTGGCCGCTCTGTGGCTTCACTGAGAAAGAAGTATAATTACACACACATCGCTGATAGGTGCAAGGACGAAGCCTCCCATCGTCAGACGGACAGACTGCAGCCCTGCCAGCGCTGCTTGAGCTAAATGCTAAATGCTCACAGTTACAGTCTGAACATGCTGCTTCAATATTGATTTTCATGTCCTACGTCTGAGAATGAAGAACCTGTTGCATCTCATTAACGCTCTCGTGGGGAAGTGGAGCGTCTGTCCACAGAGACGAGATGAGAGTGAACGTGTGTGTGTGCGTGTGTGTGTGTGTGTGGGTGGGTGTGTGCGTGTGTGTGTGCGTGCGCATGTTGTGATGTTAAACATGTCGTACCGTGAGGCTGAAAACACACCAGCTCGCTGACTGTCTGAGGTCGTTGCTTCAGATACAAACGGTCCTTTGTTTTTCTCTCCGTGTTGTTGTGCGCAAGAAAATGATATGACATGGAAAGAGAAAGTGTGTGTGTGTGTGTGTGTGTGTGTGTGTGTGTGTGTGTGTGTGTGTGTGTGTGTGTGTGTGTGTGTGTGTGTGTGTGTGTGTGTGTGTCAGGGCTGATTTTGTTCAGACTTTTCCTCGGGGTCTCTTTTCTCTGGAAACGGATTCATTTTGAACGGCAGATTATCCGTCTTCCTGCTCCTTCTGTTCTGCAGCCCCTGAACACATCACAACTGCAGCGTGTGTGTGTGTGCGTGCATGCGTGCGTGTGTGTGTGTGTGTTTGCTGCTGTCAGGAGCGGCTGCTGTGCATCTGTTGATCTCTCATCCCTCCTTCTCCTCCTCTTCCTCCTGTATATCCTCTCCATCTATTCTTTAATTTCTCCCCCTCTTCCTCTCCTCTTTCTGGTATCCTCCTCCTCCTCCTCCTCCTCCTCCTCCTCCTCCTCCTCTGTCCTTCACTTTCTGGGTTTATCTTCCTCCTCTTCTTTATTTTCCTCCATCGTATCAGCATCAATTTCCCCTCCTTTCCTGCTCTCTTCCTGTCGTTTAATCCTTTTGTTTTCACTTTCTTGTCCCTCTTCTCTTCCCATCCCTCCTGTCCTACCTTCTCCCTCACGTCCCCTTTTCCTCTCCTCCTCTTTGTTTTGTAGTTTCCCTCTCCTCCTCCCCCCTCCTCTCAGCCCTTCCCTCCTCCCTCCTCAGACCTGTCTGAGGAGCAGAAGCAGACGAGTCCCGGTGACCTTTGAGGAAACGTCATGTTCGATGCGTTCAGTTCGGCTTCTGTTGTCTGTTCATGCAGCTGAGAGTCTGGATTGATTTAAGTCGTTCTGTCGTGGTGAGAAGCATCTGACAGCGCAGACAGTCAGTTTATTGTTAAGCTCGTTTCCCGCATTGTCGAGCGCTGGCAGCCACTTCCTGTTTGTTTGCATACATTAACAGATGCGCTGTCGTCCAAACGTTTGATATTTTTGGCCAGCTGCGCTTTACCATGTGATGTACATGCATGCGTGTTCTGATCAGAGGGTTGGCGGTTCGATCGCCTGCATTGATCCTGATGGTTAACGCTCTGAGGTCACTTCCTCTACAGAGGAATCACCTGACGAGTCGCCGCGTTGTTGTTGTTGTTGTTTTTCAGTGTTTCTGACCTCAGAAATTATACACGAGCAGAAATGTTTCCTCTCTGTTCCTCCTGGTGATGATGTCATCTTCCTGCGCCAGGGTTTGGGGCGAGGAGCGAAGCAGCCGTTCCCGTCTTTCGGCACCTTCATCTCCACACTGAGCCAGCGGAGGGACGCCGGGGGGAGGGGCTTCACCGGCGCCATGACGGGAACCCTGACCAGCACCCAGTGGTTCAGACACGGTGAGTCCACGTCCGCTGTTCTGGGATCAGGGAGAGCCTTCATCACGCCGTCAGACGGAGCGGTCAGGGCTTGTGTGTTGTGAGGAAATGTCAGTTTAGATTTTTAAAAAATTTGTTTTTCAAGACTAATGTGAAAAAATCAGGGGGCTGAAAAATGAAGGTTGGAGTCTGTTGGACGTTGCAGCAGAGATCCAGATTTTATCCTCATATCTGGAGCTTTTTCAGTTCAGTGCTTATGAAAAACAGAAGTTTGTTGCAGATTGAGGCTAAAACTACAACCTGTCAGGAGAACGGAAAAAGGAAAATAGCCTCAGGACTTTTTCATTTTTAGTTGTTTTTTTCTGATGGCTGCTCAGGTGAACTCTTTTTCTAAACCTAAACCCTCGTGGCATCTCACACTGAGTGCACGCTTCCTGCTGTCACTGACTGCAGCCTGGATGTCAGCGTGTTGCGTTCACTGCCTTTGTTCTCTGGGACACTGAGGTCTCTGTCTCCGTCTGGGATGTAATGATGTGTTACTTCCTCTGTTTACAGTGTGCTCCATGTACGTACTCACGCTCTGTTTATGTTGAGCAGCGACTCAGAGCTTTTCAGAAACGAGGGAAGAAGAAAAGCTGTTCATGCTTTCCACTTGATGGCCGGGTATTTTAAAAATCTCACAGACGGCAGAAAAGCATAGGATTGCTCTTCTAATTAGACATTCACAGGCCTTGTGTGGGCCGTTAACGTCTCAGCTGAAGCTTCTTTTTGTCCCGTTTCTCCTTTGTGCTTCAGAAAGTTTTAAGAAATCCGTCAGCGATCAGACGCGTCGGACGCTCTGTTGAATGGACGTTCTACCTGCTCGGCGCCTTTCATTCAGTTTCATTGAGCTCTCAGAAAATAAACATGGGAAAGAAATATGAAACTGCGGCTGCGACAGAGATAAAAAAAAAAGACAAACATGTCACGAGTCTCTTGACGGCGGTGATTTGACATTAAAGGGAAAGTTTCCTCCCGTTAAAGGCGACGTTATTTCTGACTGCCGTGAGAACGCAGACCCAGCACAGAGCTCACCAGCCCGCTTTGTCACCACGGCTACTGATGCCAGAATAATTATGCAAACCTCCACCCAAATGAAAACCATATGAAAGTGAAAACACACACACACACACACACACACACACACAGAAGATAGCGCAGCATTCCTCGGGCGCGTTACGGTCGTCCGGCCTGCTGGATAATCACCACAATTTGCTTTTTCATCTGTAAAGTATTACAGGAGGTTTGTGTTTCCTCTTAATATTGTCAAATACGGCTTTGTGTGCTGAGCTGAGCTGAGTTTCGTTTCAGGGTCGGAAAACAATAACACCTTTCCTAGAAACACTGGCGTGAAAGATCAGCTCGCTGTGGAAGAAGATGAAAAACTTTATTGATCTCAGGAGGGAAGCAGGCGCTGCAGCGGGATGCAGTGAAGAAAACTGCACAACTGGTGTATAAATACTGTTTCCTTCACGTTTGAAGGTCGTCTGCTGCCATCCCATTGTCTCCTGTAAACATCCCTCGTTTCCTCAGTGCTGAAAGAAAACTAGATTTACCACCTTCGCCGTCCGTGTCCGTCCAGACTCATATAATATCTGTAGTGAATAATGTCCAGGGAGAGACACGCTGTCTTCACGTAGAGACCGTTTGTCCAGAGGACTTCAGAGGGCCGATGGAGAGCTTCAGCGACAATCACCTGAAGATCAACGTCAGCTCAACCGATCAGCTTCTGCTGCGTCCTTGAGTCCAAGAGACCGTTTCTAGGCGTCCACGACAGTCGGATGGACGGACGTGGAGCGTGATAGTTATACATCTGCAGTTTATAGAGTGAACTGTGGGATTAATAGTCTCACGAGGTTAAACTGTGACATCAGTCAGATCCAGACAGTTCATTTAGAAACACAGTGAACGTGCTAATGGATAATAAAGTCTGATAGACCAAATGAAATCAATCCTGTGGTCAGATACAAGATGAATATCAGCTGAGAAAAGTGTCGTCGGATTCTTTAAGTCCACTAATTAATACATAATTAATACACTTTGAACAAAGCGTGGCGTCAGCTGCCGCCTGTGAGGACGAGAGACGCCAGCCGAGTGTGTTTGATGTGTCTGCGCGTTTGCTTTCCTGTCCCGCTGGACAAGCGTCCACGGTCAGCGTCTCCTCTTGTCTCTGTGGACTGTCCACTCACGGAACCTCAGCAGGAACAGCGACATGAATTAATGGATGACACTTGATGACAATGCTGGAGGAAGATAACAAGTCCACTTTACCCATCATCCATACTGAAATCAAAGGCTCTGCCCGAGTGAACTTTGATGAAAGGACAAAGAGGAGGACGTCCCTCGGAGGTCGCGAAGGTGACTCCTCTGATTAAAGGGTGAGACGACCGAGGCTTGTTGCTGTCAGGACTAAATTGGGTGACGCGCAAGCTGACAAAGCAGGGTAAACAGGAAGCTGTGAAGGAGGAGGGTGGAGGGTGGAAAGATGGAGGGATGAGTGTCTCCTCACTCCCCCTCCTGTGGGAGCTGTGAGCAGATGTCTCTGCCTCCATCGACGACACAAACAGCTGATTAATGCCTTTCACGGCCGTGTTGCTGCGAAACGTGCAGGATGTTCACGGCCCCCAGAGGATGACTCACTCTCAGTGATTTTTGATGAACCCTCCTGCAGCTCCACCATCAGAATCTGTTTCTGTTGTGAGGGAGGTGGAAAGCTAACGGCTACGTTCTCATGATGTGACGTGATGTTCACCAGAGGATGAATCTCACTGTGTCTCCATGTGAACACATGATTGGATGAAGGAGATGAACACATGGACTCAGAGACACTCCAGAAAACTGCTGTCAGTGAACGCAGCTTGATTGGAAAGACCTTTAGATGACTGCATTTCTGCTCCCTGAAGGAGACCCTCCTTCACTGTGATGACCTCATCACCTTTTCTCCGGCGCCACCCGCAGCTCAAACTCGGCGTCTTCGGCTCCTGCGCTGTTAGCAGAAGAAGAAGAAGCGTTTGGGTTCCTGATCGCGCCGTCCTTCATCCGTCTGTCCGCCTCTGTTCTGCTGTCTCTTTCATCTTCTGCTCATACAATCTGCAGAATGAGCACCCACAATGCACCTGGACAGGCCTGCTGGCGACTATTGTCACCGTGGAGACGGATACAATAGGAGGCTAATTATAAGCAGAATGGACGGACGGTCATGTGAGAGGGTGTGTGTTTCTCTGGAAGTGTGTGTGTGTGTTGTATTCACACAGCACAGCCTGGCCTCTGTGATTACACACTGATTGAGGTTAATAGCTGTCATTTGTGTGTGAGCGTGTGTGTGTGTGTGTGTGTGTGTGTGTGTGTGTGTGTGTGTGTGTGCGTGTGCGTGTGCGTGTGTGTGTGTCCTCTCTTCTTCCTCTTTTGGTCTTATGTCCTCTGAACACTCACATGTTTTCAGACAGTAACAGTAACGACGGCTCGTCCTCCATCTTTGATTTCAGGCTCTTTGAACCGTCAGCGTCGTCAGTGCTGTGGCGTGTCCATCAAAGCGCTGCCTACTTCGATTGTTTGATGCATTTATCAACCGATGGATGAATCCTCTCGACAGGACCGATGCAGAGCGACAGCGACTCTGAAATAGTTTTAAAAAATGTTTTAGCAATCAGCTTTTTGATGATAACAGAGTCAAAGACCTAACGTCACGTCCTCTGCGTGTCTCGCTCAGGGAGAGAGCTGCCTCCCATCTGCAGCGACGTCCGTCAGAAGCAGCGGCTCTCCATCGACACCCTCCCCCCGGAGGTCAAGGCTCCGTTCCCCTGCGACCCCGTCATCCCCCTGCGCACCAAGACCACCAAGGACTTTCAGTGAGTGTCTGATCCCTGAGCCGACCCAGACACGAGCACCGTGAGCCAGGCCGCGTTTGTCTGTTTAAACGCGTGTGCGTGTGTGTGCGTGTGTGCGTGTGTGTGCGTGTGTGTGTGTGTGTGTTGCCAGGGAGGACATGGAGCACGCCGTCCAATCAGGTGACTGGAGGGAGATCCGAGAGTTTTACCTGACCACCTTTGACTCCTTCATAGAAATCAACGCTGCCTTCAAGGTAGAGCTCACACACACACACACACACACACACACACACACACACACACACACACACACACACGCTGTCTGGCCCTCAGCTGAGTGTCTGTTGTGAGAAAACTCTCTTAGATGTTGTTAAACTTTCCCCAGACGCCGTCAGCGTTTTACGATGGAAAGCATTTTTTGGGCTGCGCTCCTCTTTTCTCATGCTCGCTGCCTCTCCGTCTTTCCACATGTTCTTCCTCGCTCCTCCCTCCTTTCCCAGCGGGAGGCGAACGGATCGTTTAACACCGTGGACGACTCGGGAGTCAACGCCAAGTTCGTCAACGCCGTGTACGACGCGCTGCTCAGCACTGTAAGCGAGACAAACACGAGGAAACGTGCTGAAAGCTGTTTAAGCTTGTGGTAAACA
>NC_092068.1:25794266-25914190 GCF_039877785.1 Chaetodon trifascialis | reverse complement strand
TCAGCCCGCTAATAAGCAGCAGAAATGCTAACAGATGTGACAACATATTAGCCTGACTCAGCACAGCCTGTGAGCGAGGGTGATGGTAGCTCCTCCAGAAGATTCCTGGAAGTGGGACCGAGCGCCTCCTCCAGAGCAGAGACGAAGCAACGTTCCCACAGCCGCAGTTTATCCACACTCATGGAAAGACTCTCAGAAGCCGTGAAGTGTGTTTCACGCTGCGTCACGGCTCGTTAACGTCTGATAAAGGAAATAGATGCAGAGTTTGCCGTTGAACCGCTCGCCTCTGAGCGTCTGGCTGCAGTGGATGGGAGGGTGTAGATTTCACATCCTGCTCATTTGGATAAAGCCTATAATTTCAAAAAGTCTTGAGAGTGAGGAATGAAGAGTTTTTCTCTGCAGACTTTTAAAAAAACAGATGAAAAAAAACCTTTTCAGGGCGTCTGAAGCTTTCATGTGTCCTCTCGTCCTCCTCAGGTTTTCCTTCTGTCAGTTTCCCTTCATCCTTTCGACGGTCGTGAAGAAAGCCATCATCCAGAAAGACTCTGAGCAACAGATGATCAGTCAGGCCAGGGTGGGACGCACGCGCACACACACACACACACACACACACACACACACACACACACACACACACACACACACACACACACACACACACACACACACACACACACACACACACACACACACAGTTAAAGTCTGCAGACATGCATTTGTTCGTTACGTTCCTGCAGATTTTGTCTGTTTTCTAGTGTTTAGGTTAAAGTTTTGGTATTATTGAAATGATGTTTCTCATTTGTGCAGGTGTGTGTGTGTGTGTGTGTGTGTGTGTGTGTGTGTGTGTGTGTGTGTGTGTGTGTGTCTACCTTATCTCCATAATGTAAATCATTAGATTTTATGGTGAAGACTGTGGTTACAGTTAGCATCAGGATAAGTCTGTAAGAAATGAAGTCTGTCTAAAATAATGGAAACACAACTCTGTGTGTGTGTGTGTGTGTGTGTGTGTGTGTGTGTGTGTGTGTGTGTGTGCGTGTGTGTGCGTGTGTGTGCGTTGTGTGCGCGTGTGTGTGTTTCACAGCAAAGCCTGGTCAATAAGGTTTCTCGCAGGCAGAGAGTGGACATGAACCTTCTGTTCCTCAACATTAAAGTACGACGAGCACAGCTCCTCAGTGACTCACTGGATGAGGTTAGTACACACACATGCACACACACACACGCGCGCATGCTTGTCACATCTGTTTCAGATGTTTGTTAAATGAAAGTGCTCCTAAAAGCAGGAGTATGGCGGAAGGCCTGAGGAAGCTGGAGGAGCGTTAGCGTTACCTGCAGGTTTATCTGGCTCTGCAGGCTGGACGTGGACGTGGACGTGTGACTGTGCAGCTTCGTTCAGAGACGTCTGTCTGCTGATGTGTTTTCTACTGTTTTCCACATCAGACTAAAGGAAGTGGGGGAGGCTGTGACACTTTACGCTCCATCTTATCTATGTGAAGCTCTCACTGATGCATGTGATTTATCTCTCGTGAAGCACTTTGAGCTGCAGCTCCACTACACAAATAAAGTTTATTATTATTATTATTGTTATTATTACTGTTATTGCTTGTTGAGATTTGAAAGGCTCTTTTACTGCACGTTTTTGCAGAAGTTTATCCACTGAGGAGAACATTGTTGTTGATTGTCGTTTGTTTGTTGAAATATCTTTGAGAGAAAACATCAGAAAACCGACTGTGGTGGTGGTCTGGTGCCAAATTTGATTGAACAAAATAACTATAATTTGCAGTTTAATTAGACTCATGTCTGCGTGTATTTGACTGTCAGCAGCGTGTTTGAAGTACTGAGCAAAGATAATGAAGAAGGAAAGAATTCGTCTCCCAGATGCAGACAAATGTCTTTGGTGGAAACTGGAAATTTTAGGGCGTGATGACAAACAAAAATATATTTTATGAAACATGTTTTGTAATGAGAGGAAAGCAGGCAAATTTGTGGTGTGGGAACACAGAGAGGGCGGCGAAGATACAGAACCATTCATGAGGATCAGCAAGCACGCCTTTAATGTCCTGCATTCATGTGTCGACCTCAAACGCTCAGTTTAACCTAAACCTAACTATAAATCTGACGTGAGCCCTAAAATCTGAGTCTAAGTGACGTTAAGTGTTACTTTCCTCTAGAAGTGAGATTCAGCCCAAATGTCGTTAAGACTGTTCCCGCAGATATTTGGTCTGCAGAAGTTGAGGAATATACCATCACAACATTTTGGTGCTTGTGTTTGAGGTTTTAATGGAGCAGCTGTTTAAATGATGCAGCAGAGAGTGAAAACAGCTCTTATGCAACACAGAAATCACGTGAACGGCGACCTGAATGCTACGCGTTCGTCTCTCCTCCCGCAGTTGACGAGGAAGCGGTGCGACCTGAAGAAGAAGCTGCGGGTGACGTTCGTCGGGGAGGCGGGGCTGGACATGGGCGGCCTGACGAAAGAGTGGTTCCTGCTGCTGGTGCGACAGATCTTCCACACAGACTACGGTGAGCGTGCAGCCCTGCGGCGGCCGAAGCATTGACGAGGCCTTTCAGCAGGTCTTCGAGGAGCGGCAGACGACACAAAATCCAGTTTGATGCAAAGTCAATGGAAAGTGAAGCCGCACTTTATTGAAAACAAGTGGAAAGAAAATCAGATTTTTATTGGAAGAAAACGGAAAGTAAATTTTTATGAGCTGGAGGTCTCTGTGGACAGACTGTGTGAGTTTGCAGGTTGCTGAAGCTGCAGCAGGAATAAGTGTCAGATGGCTGAGAAAAGCGGTCAGTGTTGGTTTTGGAAACTCATTTCAGAGCGGAGCAGCTCTTATTGTGACAGTCTGTTTCTCTTTATCGTTTACTCCCCTGTCTTTGCTGACCACCTGATTCCAATTATCTCTCCATCTCAGTGTCTCTTTGTTTGGGTGCCCCTGTCTCTCTCTCTTCCTGTCTTCTTCTGTTGTCTTTGATCGTCTCCACTCCGGCCACGTTAAAGGAACGATCCACCAAACGTTGATCTCTGGAGCGTCGTTGTGTTGACAAGCGGCTCCGAAAAGTTTGGATCTTTCACGGATCAGTTGCAGTCAGTTTGGGTTCCCAGCAGTTACAGTAGAGTCTAATGAAGACCTGCTTTGCTTCCACAGAAACCTCTCACAGCACTCCTGCACCCAGTGTGTCCCAAACAACCATTAAATCCAGGAAATTATGTAATATTTAACTTTATATTACGCAATATAACGTCCTCACAGCTCCAAGGATCCGCCTGAAGTATTGTAAGAGGCTTGTATTGAACAAACGGCTCCATGGTGGCTGCAGGACTGTGTTAAGGTCTTCTTTTCTAGGCATTATTGGCCTCTGAAATCCTGATTGTCCAGCTGTGCTTTTACCTAAACATCACTTTTTAAACACTGTCTGTATTTTTGTGATACGAGCAGGCCGCTGATGTTTCCATCAGAGCATTTGTTGGGACTATTTTCAGTGGCGGATGAATCCACATGTAGTGCTGTAGTGTGTGTGTGTGTGCGTGTGTTTGTGCGTGCGTGCGTGCGTGCGTGCGTGTGTGGGACTGAGTTAAAATAAACTACAGTGAGTGTGTTCATGATGATGGAGGAACGTGTCAGCCAGTGAAAGTGAGGCTCGCTGATGTGTTTTTAATGGAGCTCTACGGCTCAGAGGAAGAACATCTATCAGGCTGTGATACACACACACACACACACACACACACACACACACACACACGCACACACACACACACTCACTGCTGGTTTGGGTCTTTTCATGGGATCTGCTGACCACGTGCCTGAAAACCTCGTCCTCCTGGTGGTCCGAAGCTCCTGTGCACTCCCCTGAGCTCCCAGTCCTGATGTCAGCTAATAGGACTGCTAGCTGCACCGCTAACAGAGCTAACAGCAGCTGCAGTTAGCAGCAATTAGCAGCAGTTAGCGGTTACGATATGCTGCCCCCTGTCTGTGTGGAGTATGTAGTGGACATGTGGCGGGTTCTTCCATGTTGCACCTTTCAAGCTGAACTTTCCATCACTGGAGCTCAAACGTTTCCTTTAACCATGAGAAACATTCTCACGTCATGTGAGGCTGAAAACCTTTCAACAATATTGATGTAGAGTGATCTCCAACTACCGTTTCGACTCAGCCTCTCTTGTTCAGTTCATTGGAATTAGCTTAAAAAATACTTGAATGGAAACCAAGTGAGTGTCTGTCTGTGCATCTGCCGCTTCTCTCTCTCTCCCTCACTGTCTGTCTGTCTGTCTCTCTCTCTCTCTCTCTCTCTCTCTCTCTCTCTCCCCCCTCTGGTCGAGTTGTTCTTTCCATCGTTCTTCCATCTTTCCGTGGTTGTCTGTGTTTTCGGTGCCAGGAGATGTCGGCCCAGAGCAACACACTCAATGAAAGCTGTGTTCCCCTCATTAGCAGCTCAGGGAAAACCCCAGCTCTGCCTCACACACATATAGAAACACACACCCAGCTGCACACAGGCAGGTGTATACACACACACACACACACACACACACACACACACACACACACACACACACACACACACACACACACACACACAGGCTCTTTCATGCTTGCAGCGGTGTCAGTTTCTGGTGTTCAGAGATGCGAGCGGTCCAGATGTGTCTCTGCTCAGAACAGACTGCTGCTGTTTCTCTCAGTCAGAGCTGGAAAAGTCGTCTTTATTCCTCTTAACTACCTGCTAATTATCCTCTTTATCGCTCACCAAAGACGTCGAAAACGTCACACAAATCTGTCAAAGGGAACGTTGACAAGTGGCAGCGTTGACAGCGGAGAGAAAATAAACGCAGACGTGCAGATTTCTTGACTGTGAAGGAGTGTTTTATTGGAAGTGAGATGCATTTAATAAAAGCTTTACTGACCAATCAGAATATATTATATGTAGGCTTCGCTCTCATGGCGTCATTTTCAGAATAAAAGCTGTAAAAAGCCTCTGGACTCGACCTGCTGAGCAGCAAACAGCAGCAGACTCAGTCAGAGACCAGCAGGTGAACATAGAGGAGCATTTAGCAAGGAGAGCCAGATGTTTCCGTCGGGAGGAGGTGGAGGAGACCAAAATCAGAGCTAAAAGAGAGCGAAGAATTGACTGATGTTCATCAGGAGACACAAAGACGACTTCACACCCGTCATCATGTTGTTCTGCAGCTGCCAAATGCAGAAATAAGCAGCTGTCTGCTAATAAGTTCATGATGTTAATGACATGTTTCTGCTGCCCTCTAGAGGCCAAACACAGCTGCAGCAGGTTTCTTTCCTTCTTTTGTCTCTTCCCCTGCATCATCCATCTCTCATCCATCCAGGCTCCATTGATTTATTGATCACCGGTGACGTATGAAATGTAATTCTGAGTCATTTTTTGGTTATTTTTCAGGAATGTTCACCTACATGAAGGACTCGCGCTGCCATTGGTTCAGCAGTTGGAAGTGTGACAACTATTCTGAGTTCCAGTTGGTTGGGACTGTATCCTTTATTAAAACGTGGGGGTGTGTGGATGGTGCTGCTGTGGGGGGGCTGTGGGTGGTGCATTCTTAGTTAAATAAAGTCGGGGGGGGGGGGGGGGGGGGGGGGGGTCATCCAGACTTCTGTGTTTGGGTTTCACATTTTGTTTGTTTGCACATTTTTGACTTGTTCCCAGCGTGAGCAGCTTGTTTGGCATCTGCACAAACAGACCACATTAGCATTTTAATGCTCGTCCATTATGTTTCATGCAGCTCTTCAGCGCTCTCACGGCTTCTGCTTGTTAGCAGGTTTGAGTCCTGTAGACAAAACAGCGTTTTGGGGATGTTCAGAATTTAATGTGTGGGTAAAGTGCAGACAGGGACACACGCACGCACGCACGCACACACACACACAGGCGCTCTTGTCTTTGACACCCCCCCCCCCCCCCCCCCCCCACTCTAACACTCCTCTATTTCAAACCACAGCAGAGAAAACAGATACTATAATGTGTGTTTTTAGGCTGTAAATCTGCACACTGAACAAATATATCTCAAACTAAATACACAATTTTTAGCCAGAATATAAAATAAAGCAGGCGAGGCCTGAAGCCCAAACAGCCTCAGTGATTTCACACCCACATGTTCTCACATAAGAGACCCGTCAGAACTTTGAACACTCAGCTGAAAAAAAGACGACGTTTTTTAAGCAGACGCTGCAGGCTCTAACCGGTAGCGTTAGCTAACTAGATAACATCAGTTAGCTATCGTTAGCCAGCTGATGTAATCTAGTCTAACGTTAGCTAACTAGTTAATTATCTAACGCAAGCTAACTGATGTACTGAACTCAATTTTACCTAGACCGTTAGTTAGCTAATGCTATCGGTTACCGCTAGCATTAACTAGTTGGCTAACTAGCCTGGTTGTTTTATTTGATTACTTACTTGAGATACTTTGTTGCCACTGACTCAGTTTCTCGATAGTTTTCCAGACCGTCCGAAGCCTCACAGCGACTTGACGGTGACCGTATCCTCCCGTTTGTTGATGTTACCTCGACCGGTAATGCAGAGCTGGCCATTTTATGGCCCGCGGGACACATCCGGCCCTTAGGGCATCCTTCGATCCATCCCTGTCTGGCCCGTGTGAGGTCAATGAAAGAGTATTTATGCTGTGCATGCAATGCAACTGTGGTGCTTTTATTTTGAAAAGTGTGCCTTTTTTTTTTTATTTACCCCACTCTAGACGCTGCTAGCGCTGCTTAAGTCCTTTAAGACGCGTCCAGCACGCTGACTGTCTGCAGGTTTGTTTGCTCACACAGCTAACGGACAGAGTCAGGCTGATTTCACCAGCATAGGCGGTGACATTTGCACAGTAGCTGGTGAATTCAGGTAGAAATTCCAAATTTGTAATGCAGACAAACACATCCACCTGCAGGGTTAGAAGCAGAAATCGAGCTTTTATGCAGCGCCCTCATGTCTGAGACGTGATGTTTATATTCTAGTAATTTGCTTGCCAGTTGCTCTTTGTCAGGAACATAATTGCAGCCTGGGTTGTGTTCAAAGGCAACATTTTCCCTCCAGTTCGTTAAGTGTTTCGTTTTTGTGCCACACAGAAATCACAGGGAGGTGAGCGGCTGGATGGTGGGCGTTCAGACTGCAGAGAGCCAGCTTCAGCTCCGGAGTCCTGCGTGTTGTTCATGAGACAGAAGCACTTTGGTTCAGGATCAGCTTAGATTTAGCTTTAATATTTAACATTTTAACAAATGAAATACAGTCAGTGAACATTTTCCTGACACGTTCGGCATCGACACTCCTCAAACTGATCGTCAGCCTTTTCTTTTGATGTGAATAAAACACAATCGGGTGACGTTTCGATGGAAACCTATGTGCTGTTTCACATGAGTAGTTTGCATAAGTAACTCCTCGGAGACAGACTTTTATCCAGCAGCTTTGCGACTAAAGACCACATAATATACCTCAAACAGCTGCACAGTTTTTCCTTCTCGCAGCCTCTTTGAGCAGGAAATGGACCTACTTTGTCCAACACGCACAATAACTACAGCATGTGTGCCGACGGTTGCTGGAAAGTTGCAGTTGCGATAAGAGATGGCAGTCAGGTGGAAATCTAACGTGCTGGTACGTCACACCCGGCGCTGTGATTAGCAGCATGTCTTAACCCCACCCAGAGCTAACTTCCTGTCTTTCCACCAACTTTTTATTTTTGCACAAGCCTCTGAAATCCTCTTTGCATCTATCTGAACACACTTGTTGCTGAGCCATTGGCCGGCTGCTGTTATTGATGTTATTGATGCTATTGCTTTGTGATCTCATGTAGATCATGAATGAGGCGGACAGACGAGGCTCCAGAAGCTTCATTTGGTGCATTTCTGTGAAACATTCAGACATCGTCTCACTTCTGTAGTTTTGAACACTGCAGGCTAGCTCTGCAGCCGTTCCCGCCATGTATAGCATGTACTTTCAGGACTGTGCGTGCGTGCGTACGTGCGTGCGTGCGTGAGTGTGTGTGTGTACACATGTACACTGTGTGTGAAGACAGAACGATCCAGCACTTTATCCTTAGTTACTAGCCAGCTGGGAACTGTCAAAAGGTTATATAACCTAATAGCTGTGTTCCTTGCTGTATTATTTTGTGTGTGTGTGTGTGTGTGTGTGTGTGCGCGCGCGCGCGTGCATGTGTGTGTGTGTGAGCGAGGGAAGAAACAGTGAGTGCAAGAAAAAAGTGGGAGATGTGGGAGCAAGATGGAGAAACTAAGGATGGGTGGGAAATGTGTGTGTTGATGCATTTGTCTAAGTGTGTGAGTGCATGCGTGCGTGTGTGCGTGCGTGTGTGTGTGCGTGTGCTCCTGGGTGTTCCATGAATGTTCCACATGTGTGCTTGTGCTAAGAGCTAATTTATCCATCTCCCTCGTTCCTGCTTAGTCGTCATGGTAGTGTTGCCTCACTATGGAGATGGAGCAGTGGAGCGACGGGGGTTTGAGACGGAGACAGAATGTAAACAGATGTAAACAAAGAGGAGGACGCGCTGATGAGACAGCGGAGTGGAAGAAAGAGACGGCAGACCAAAGTGAAGCCTGGCTGGATTAACCTGCTCCAAGGCACAGACCCAGAATGCATTGCAGCCTTTCCGATTGTCTTTGTGCAGCATGCACAGTTTTCCTGTGCTGGAATATTATAGAGTGACAGATTAACACAGATTAATAAAATACATGTAACACAAAGCTCTGTGAAGTAATGAAGAACAAAGAGTCCGTGTTAGGGAACAGACAAAGAGTGTTAGAAGATTAAAGAGCGAAAAGAGCAGAAACTAACCATGAACGAAGGCCTCTGAGTGCTTTGATATCTGTGTGTGTGTGTGTGTGGTGTGTGTGTGTGTGTGTGTGTGTGTGTGTGTGTGTGTGTGTTTGACATCTTAATGGTCTTAATGGTTGTGATAATAGTACAGTTTATGTTTATTTTCATGCCTGGGTGTGTGTGTGTGTGTGTGTGTGTGTGTGTGTGTGTGTGTGTGTGTGTGTGTGTGTGTGTGTGTGTGTGTGTGTGTGTGTGTGTGTGTGTGTGTGTGTGTGTGTGTGTGTGTGTTTGACATCTTAATGGTCTTAATGGTTGTGATAATAGTACAGTTTATGTTTATTTTCATGCCTGGGTGTGTGTGTGTGTGTGTGTGTGTGTGTGTGTGTGTGTGTGTGTGTGTGTGTGTGTGTGTGTGTGTGTGTGTGTCACCTACTCGTAATCAGTAGTGTTCAGTTCACAGACACACACTCAACCCACACAACAATTACACCACATCTGGCCGCCACATGTGGCAGCTGTGAACACTTTCTGTGTGTGTGCACACACACGTGTGTGTGTTGGGCCAGCACCCCTTGGACACAGAAAAAGAGCAGGTGGACGGGACATTAAGTACTCGACCTCACCACCATCCAGCTACACACACTCCTCTGTCTGTGTGTGTGTGTGTGTGTGTGTGTGTGTGTGTGTGTGTGTGTGTGTGTGTGTGTGTGTGTGTGTGTGTGTGTGTGTGTGTGTGTTTTATGTGGCTGCTGGTTGTTTGTTTACAGTATTTATGCTAATGCTAAATGCTAATGAAGACGCTAATGATTTTGTCGTGTTTAGCTGTGGACACCCTGATTTATTTACATGGAAACAAAAAAACAAACACAAACCATCATCGTCCAGGTCAGGTGAGCCCCGTCGTAGACTCGTCTGTCTGTCTGTCCGTCTGTCCGTCTGTCTGTCTGTCTGTCTGTCCGTCCGTCCGTCCGTCTGTCCGTCTGTCTGTCTGTCTGTTGTCACTTCCTCCTTAACCTGCTGTGATCAGCTGATGGGCTTAGCCGTTTACAACAGCATCGCTCTGGACATCCACTTCCCGCTCTACTGTTACAGGTCGGTGTGGCTGTTCCTGCCTCTCAATCTAAAACTGGTCACAAGCATCAGCTGTGTGAAGCTCCTGCTGTTGATGCTGTGAAGTGTGGCTCACCTGTAATCAGCACATGAACACATTCAGAGCAGGATTTACCTGCTGTCAAATGTAATGGGACTTGTAGTTCAGGTGATTTTGTCCTGTTACAGGAAGCTCCTCACTCCACCTACTGTACCATCGGACCAAAACGCCCTCGTCGGCAATGCGACCGCCACCCTGGACGACCTGCAGCAGATCATGCCGGTACGAGTCTCAGCCTGATTTGTCGCTGGTTTGACTGTGACTGACTGAAGTTGCATCAGTTTCTTCTGTAATGAGATATTCTTATTTTTCCTGTTGATGCGTATTTTAAACCTGAAGAAGGGCAGCATCGCAGCATGTTTACCTGCACAGGTGTGCTCCCTCTGAATGCACACTCAGTCTGAGGTGTGTTCATCTCTGGCATGCCCACACCTGCCTGTCTCTGTTCTGCCACTAGAGGGCGCCAGAGTTAAACTTTTAATCCCTCTTTGTTCACCCCTCCTCCTCCTCCTCCTCCTCCTCCTCCTCCTCCTCCTCCTCCTCTCACTGTCTCTTTGTAGAGTCTAAATTTAACCTCGTGTGTTGCTATCAGTTAAATCTCCCACCAGATAATATTTTCATCTTTGTTTCCGTGCATTCAGTCGTGCTTTAAACACATTTACCATGCAGTATTTTTCCATTGTGCATTGTTTCATGCATTCTTTTCCATTTTTTGAAGTCTTTTCTCAAATATTATGAAAGGTGAATGATTCTCTTTCATCTGCAGTTTGTTGCACACGTATATTCTTGTTTTTTTACTTTTGTTTTCCCTGAACAAACTGAATCAAACACTTTTGTGTCTTAATGAGGGACTTTGTTGAGTTGAGTTTGAAAGCTTTCTTGTGTTCCCAGAAATGTATTTAATCACTTCAACTCACCTCCCTGTCTGTCTCTCACACACACACACACACACACACACACACACACACACACACACATACATTCTGCGTCACACTCATGCATGCCAGTGTATACATCACAGCTGTACATACTGTACTAATGTGGTGTACTTTCCTTGTTCTCAGTGAGTGTGAGCATTTTTTAGTTTTCATGCATGTAGTAACACCCCTGAGGTGTCGTTATGTTGTTTTGGAAGCAGTTCGGAGAACAAACACTCATTATAAGCAACATTCATAATTTGAAACTGCAGCGCAGTAAAGAAAAAAAAAAAAAAGGAAAAGAGCAGTACTTTAATTTGAATACATGACTGGACCAGGCTGCGATGTGCAAAGAGACTCGACACTGTCCTAGATGCAGCCGCTAGCAAAGACAAAGAGGAAGGCATTGAACTGGACACACCTGCCGCAGGTGTCGACGGCCTTAGTCTGCGGCTCAGTGAAAGAGTGTGCTCACATTTGTCCTCAGAGACGCTCAAACAGGTGGAACAATTCACCTGTACTGTGCAGCAGATCCTGAACTGTCGCTCAGTTACCTGATACAGAAGCTGTGTCACGTCCAAAACCTTCCCCAGTGTGAAGGTCACAAACACACACACACACACACACACACACACACACAATCTTAGTTGGGTCACTTTCTTGGGAAATTGCATCGACTTCCTGCAGACTTACCTTAACCAAACACGACTTGGCTCACTCTAACCCCAACTCACCCAAAAATCAGCTGTTTTCCAGCTGGGTCACAGCTTTTGACCCCAGTTGTACCAGCTGTCCCCAGTTACTGGTCTCCAGTCTGAAATGTGAAAAAAGAAAATGGAGACTGAGTCACGCCCACACACACTCCAGGATGCTAAAACGAGCCCCCCGTGGTTGCGTAACAGCAGGATATCAGATATGAGGCCTGCAGTCAGCGTCGGCGCCTTAACTCTGATGACTCCAACAAGCAAAGTAATAAAAGTTCATTCATCAGATCCGTGAATCAGTACGAGCGTTGGCGTCTTGCTCCAGTGTGTTGTGATATTCACTCATTTGAAATTGCGACATAACTGGGAGTCGCCGTGTAGCCCGGAGCTCAGGCGATGCTGCAGCGCTGCAGACGGATTCTCATGTGTCATCTGATGTTCTGTCTGAAGACGAAAAGCTGCTTTAAACCTGCACTAACATGAAGTCATGATGTTTGCAGTTCTCCCTCCAGTGCATGAATATAAAACAATAGCTTACAAAAATGAAAACTGTGCACAAGCAGAAGCTGAGAGTGAGGATTGATTTCCTCATTAGAATCTGTCTTAGTGTCGGCTGAGGACGCCGGACGTCTCTCAGCTGGTTTGGGATTGAACCTCTGACCTCCTGTGTCTGTCTGCAGGAGCTGGCTCATGGTTTGGGAGAGCTGCTGAGCTACGAGGGAAATGTGGAGGAAGACTTCTACCTCACCTTTCAGGTAAAAAACACGCTGAAAAGTCGGCTCGGAGCTTCCTCGTGCGGGGGTTCCTGGTTTGGTTTGGTTTAGCATTAGCAGTGTGCTAATGAGCTGTTTATTTGCTCCACTGTTGTTAACGATGTGAGAAAGATCTGAGCTCATATGAAACTCTTCAAGGCCGCCGTGATGAGAGCGTCTGAGCAGGTCTGACGTGCTGACAGACAGCCGTGAGTGCCGTCGCTGAGGTGTGATTTTAATAAAGGCCATAGGGGGGTCTGCATCAGCCCACTGATGGCACACAGCAGAACCAGGTTTTGGACGAACTGTCAGATACTTAAAGCTGGCATTAAAAGTTCAGTCAGATTCATGATCTTCAAAGGTTTAGTAGAAAAACATGTTTCTAATTCTCAGATGAATGTGTGAAAAAGGCACCCAGCATCATTACTTTACGTTCTGGATGATGGACGACCAGAGATCGTTAACATGAACCTAAACGGAGCCTCAAACTGAAATCAAGCCATTGTGATTCGGTCTGAAGGGGACAAGACATTTCCTGCAGACTGAGCTCACAGCAAGGAGTGCCCCGAACATGATCACCTTCCTGGTTAGATACCAGTCCTGCTGATCGGCTGCTGATTGGTGCAGGAATGCCCACCGACTGCTCACCTTCAGCTGCGAAACGACACTTTCTTCCTGGAAGTAAATACTTTTGATGATTATCTCATCAGTGAAGTATTTTCCCACAAACTGAAGTAGAAGTATGCATTTATTTGTCAGCGACACAAAAAGTTGCAGGTTGTGTTAGAAGTGATGAAGGCTGCTTTGTTTTGATGCAGTCATCGTTTCAGACGGCGCCAAGCTGCTCACGCTGAGCTTTACATGACGCGACATCTCAGCCGCCGAGCGCAGACAGCAGATTTAATGGAAACCTTTATGGTGCAGCCGGGCCTCAGTGTGAAGCCGTAACATACGTGAGAGGAAATGTTATGTAAAGGCCTGCGTGGGGGTGTTATTTGAGCCTGCGGTGGGGGCCGGCTGAGCTGCAGGACGGTTGAACCCGGCGACCTGCAGCACTCTGGATCTCTCTGGACTTTCTATCGCGCTCACTCACCATGACTCCACATCTTTCCCTCATGTTTGGACATGAGTGTGTGTCCCTTCACTGTATTTATACCCATCTATTCCCCACACAAATACAAGTTTGTGCTGCTGTCCTCGCACGAGCCTCAGTGATTTAATTTATTCCCTATAGCCGCTCACCATAACCTCAGCTTAACTCTTAGTGTAAACCCAAAGTTTATTTCTGGGCCACATGTGAGACGTCGCTGACTCAGAGTCTGCTCGCTCGTAGCTGCTCCACATTTTGGGAAACATGCTTATTCTCCTCTTTAGTAAGAGCGAGATGAGAGGAACAACCATACCTCTGTGCTAAAAATGAAGCTTGAGCCTCTGAAGCTCGACGGTTGAATCCTCCATTCAGACCCAGGTTAAAGTATTATACTTCAATTATACTTTTTGAAGAGTATCCTAAGTACATTTTGTGTTGCCTTCAAGGAATACTGTGCACTCAAGTAGTCCTGAAGTACCACAACACACCTGCAGTACAATTGTATTATGGCACTAATGTGTTGAAAATATACTTAAATATACTTCAAATGAAGTGAAGTTAAAGTACACTTTAATCAAGCATGCTAATAGTACTAATAATTACTCTGAAACACCACTTTCAGTACTGCAGAATATTCATTTTAGTATATTTAAGTAGAACTTCATGACCTCGACCTGTCATCTACACAAACAGTAAAAGTGTACTTATAAGGACTTTTCTGTACTTGAATTAAAGTTTACTCCTTTCTGACCAGGCTGATGCAACATTTAATCCATTTCCAGTGTAAAAACAGCAGGTGGGCTTTTTTGTGCTCTGTGATTACTTGTAATCTCTCAGATTAATGTTTGACTCTGCTGTTGTACTGATGGAGTAACTGTACTGATGGAGTAACTGATGGAGTAACTGTACTGATGGAGTAACTGTACTGATGGAGTAACTGTACTGATGGAGTAACTGTACTGAAGTATTCACTGTTCACAGCCCCCTGCGAACGAGACCATACTCAAACCTGCATTCATATATTTTTGGGAAATTCTGTGGTGATGAACGTAACACAGGTCTGATGTATTGTCACCTCGTAAGCTAATAAGGAGAGCAGTTGGACACAAACACGTCCAGGAGACACTTGTTTGAGTCGTCTGTCCACCAGATGACAGGAAATCAATATTCATTCTCCTTTTCTCCAACAAATATGTGGCTATCGACAGACAATAAACGGTGACATCATGCTTTTTGTGTGTCGCAGGTTTTCCAGGAGGAAATGGGCATGGTCAAGTCCTACAACCTGAAGCCTGGAGGAGACAAAATCCCCGTCACCAAGCAGAACAGGAAGGGTGAGTCCACAGCGAGCCACAGCGGAGAGCATGTTGCAGGTCGTTACAGGCGGATTAACAGCAGGATGCAGGTTCACGCAGGTTCAGGAGGTCAGTGTGCCACGTCGCTTCCTTCAAAAGGTCGGTCCAACGGTGGAAAACACGTCATGAAGAAAGGTTGAGCCTGTAGTCTGAAGAGAGACGGGTGGAGTGAACCAGAGGTGGAGAAGGAGGCCACAAGAGAGGAAACCCTCCTTCTAGAGCAGTGTTTCCCAACCACTGTGCCGCGGCACGTGAGTGTCAAATCATCAGGTGTGCCGTGGAAGATCATCCAGTTTCATCAGACCGGTGCTCTAAGGCTTAGAGCATCAGTCTGATGAAATCATCCTGTGTGTCTTTCTTCAATTCCTGCAAGAATATCAGCTTTGTGTCCAACTAAACAGGCCCAGGTTTCACTCTGAGGAAGTAAACAGACTAGATTTTCTTTATTTCAATACATATACTGTTTGTGACATGTTTGTTTGGTGGTGTGCCTTGTGATTTTTCCAATGTCAAATATGTGCCGTGGCTAAAAAGCTTGGGAAACACTGATCTAGAAGCAGCGCTGCAGTCATTTAGAGCTGCTTCAGCTTTAAACCGTCCGACACGGAGAAAACCTCAGCCTCGTTTGCTGTCCTGATACCAAACGGTGGAAACACAAACCACCTGTTCAGTCGTTTCAAAAAGGTGCACGTCCATGAATACAAATGAGCAACCCGGGCCAAACTGAGTACAGCTGAGGTCAGCAGCACCTGCACAGGTGTCACTGCAGGTAGCGTTTACTGCTGCTACCACAGGAGAAGCCAGAGATGCAGAGGACACGGTGTCCTCTGAGAGAGACGGCTTCAGAGACACTGTGTGGGTCAAACTCTGGACTCGAGGTCTGCAAGGAGCTCAGCAGCAAACAGTAGCTTATTGGTCCAGACCAGACGTTTCTCCAGGATCACTCAGAAACCAGTAAAACCAGCAAAACCAGCAGGAAACAGCCAAGCACGTTTACTAGTGTGGAGGTGTGGTTGCAGAGGTGTGGAGGTGGTGTGGAAAGAGGTTTTAGCATAAGAACATGATCTTCTTCTGAAGGTCCGACCTGTTTCCTGCCTTCCTGGTGCAGATAGCCTCGTATTTACGCTGGAAACTGCTCAGTTTGTCTGACTGAAGTTAACAGTTCGCTGCAGCAGGCATCAGCTGAGCTGCTGAAACCCTCTGGTGCTGTTTAACGAACAGAAACCTGGCTCAGCTCGAAGGTTCCTTTGTTCTGTTTAAGAGGACGAAGGCGAGCTGAGAACTGTGTTATTAAAGCTGATTTTCCATCCAGCGGCTCCCGTTGGCATGCAGGTCCGGCGCTCTGCCTGTGTCCCTGTGTGTGTTATGGAAGCCTGGAGGGTGAACGTTTGTGTAAATCACACCTTCGTGTTGGTCCTCTCTCCACAGAGTACGTCCAGCTCTACGTCGACTTCCTGCTCAACAAGTCCATTTCTAAACAGTTTGCTGCCTTCTACCACGGCTTCCACAGCGTGTGTGCCTCTGATGCGCTCATGGTGAGTCCACAGTGTGTGTGTGTGTGTGCGTGTGTGTGTGTGTGTGTGTGTGTATGTGTGTGTGCGTGCGTGTGTGCGTGTGTGTGTTGGAAACAGTCGAGACTCGCTCGCTGGTTGCACAAACATTACATGCACGCGTTCCATTAGTCATTCGCTCCAGTTTGGAGAGGCTTTCCAAACGCGCCCTGCTGAAGGTTTACTTCAGTAAGTTATATTCAAAAAAGATCAGTTTTAGAAACGATGTGAAATCTAAGAGCCTGACCTCGTCCAACGTTTACGTTTCTGCTGCATTAAACACCGTTAGAAAGCCCAGGTTCTCGTGAATGGACTGATGAAACCGTTTGAAGCAGCAGACAGACGGCGCTAACAGAGATATTACACAAGGTTTGAAGGGAGAAATGTAGTAAATATTAGTATTGATGGCCAAAATGTAGGTTTCATGAATATAGACATGAATATTTATGTAGATAAATCTTTTTCTGGAGAACTCCTTTACATACCATCAGTGAAAACATGAAAATATTACAGGCTTCATGCTGTGCTCCCATTGTGTTATCCAGCCAGTAAGTTTCACATATAATCATCTGAAAGCATCTATTTACAGTCAAATATTCAGGTGGAAATAAAAACTGCTTCAGTGTGATTACGCGGACGGCTGTGGTGAGAGATCGATCACAGCAGACTTTATATGTCATCCTCCTGACCTCTGACCTCTGACCTCTGACGTCCCAAAGGAGATTTGTAAGTTTCTGATTGGCGGTGAGGCTCACAGACATTCGCTCTTCACCTGCTCTCATCGGTTACTGATGAGAGCAGGTGAAGAGCGAATGTGAAGGCCAAATGCACAAACCACAATCAGGCCAAAACAGTCAAAAACAGCCGTCCAAGTATTTCAGAGAAATCTTCCTTTTTTAAAAAAATGTCCAATGAAGATAAAAAAAGTGTAAAAATAACAAAGTGTCCAATAAAGATAAAAGGTGTCCAATAAAAATAAAAGGTGTCCGATAAAACTCTGCATGAGTCAGAAGTCCGAGGAGCAAAGTGCTTTATTGCCGACAACACGTTCAGAAACACACAGTCCTGGCGAACTCCAGGTTACAGTGGTCAGTGCTCTGTCTTTGTACACTTCAGCCAGGTGTTTACCACCAAATGAGTGGATAACAGAAAGCATAAAAACAATACTTTGGCCATTAAAGAGTGATGAGAACTTAATGAGAACTTTCAATCCATCAGTGATTATAGCAAACACACAATTATAAAGAATACATGCTTTAAGGTTACTTCAGGACAGTGAGGTTATGTTAGGTCACACAGAGGAGCGGCTGTCCGAACACCTGCAAGGCCACGAGGCGGATCTCGAGATCTCAGACTACGAGCTCTCTCCGGTCATATCTTCATGATCCTCAAAATCTCAGACCATGATCACTCCGCCTTCTGTCTCAGTGTATCTCAGATTCACGCTCAGTGTATCACCTGTGGCCAGGTGTCATCCTGAGGGCAGTGCATCACAGTATCACACTTCATCAGAGCTCCTATAATATCAGGCTCAACAAATCAATCTTCTTCAGTCATTTGCTACCATTGATTATAACACTATATTCTATTTCTTCAGTGAATACATGACATCATCACACATCTGTGACACAAAGACGCTTTCCTGAATCGAACTGTTGAACTGTTCCTTCTTCATCACTGATGAAGACATTTGGCCCAAAATGAGAATTGAGCAGAACGTTGTGTTTGTCTTCCTCAGCCAAATGTTAGCTCTCCCTGATAAAGATCTGCTGACTCTCATCTGACCATGTTGTTGTTTGTTAAACTCTGGAGACCCTGAACAGGGTCAGGGGCCCCCGAAGGAGACCAGTCCATAACATGCAGCCGACCTGCAGGCAGCAGGTCCGCCTTCCAAAAGCTCGACGGGCTTCTCCTGCTTTAGTTTGACTTTTGACTTGCTGCCTCATTATACTTTTTACTTGAAAGTGATCTCTGGGTGTCGTAGTGTGACGAGGGTTTGTGTTCAGGCTCTGACCTTTTGCTCTCGACCCTCACAGTTCAGGGGTCACGGTCAAGGTCACAGCAGACCGTCTGTGAGCGTCTGTGTAAAGTCTTATTGCAGAGTTTTGTTGGGAGTCGCCGCGTCAGCAGAGCGAATGCACTGACATAACACGGTGGGACAGACGCAGATAAGACGGACAGACGGATGGTTATCAGCTGAGAGGCTGAATGTGGGTCAGAGACGGGACACACTGATCCTAAAAGTGAAGACTGAAAGAGCGAGGACACTCAGCTGTGCACAGGGACTGACCTGGATGCAGGCGGATATTTATATCGTGTTGTCATTTGAAGTTGATCTCTTCAAAGACACTGTCCACTTATTTATGATTTCATTTTCCCTTTCACCCTCACCTCATCCTGTCCCCTGTCCCCTGGAGGTAATATGAGGATGCAGCACTCAAATCAGACAAGCGATCCTTTATTATGCTCGATAAAGTCAGAGTTGAATCAGAGTTAAAACAAAGCTGCACAAGTGTCCATTTCAGCCCGCGAGCGGTGCCAGAGGGAAGCACACAGAGCGTCCGTGGAGCGGGACATCCTCTGGGGTCCATGAATGCATCATTTCATGATGAGCTGTAGATTTGTTTGGATGTTCGGAGGAAGTTTGTCTTGATGGTGGCAGAAGATGAAGGTCCAGGAAGTCGCCACATTCTTCAGCCTCGGCTATACAGCAGTTAGTAAGAGACATCAAGGAGTTGGACATGCAAATGGACATCATTGTCCTCATGAATGCAGCAGATTTCAAGCCTCTCTTCTAACCTCTAACCTCCCCTGCACATTCCCACACGGATCGAAGGTTTCACACGTTTAGACAGACCTTAAAGTCTGCATCAGCAGACGTGACTCAGACACAGCGTTTAAAAATGTCTAAACCTTCGCATTCAGAGGACAGAGGACACTTTCATCACAAAAAAGTCGAGTGAAACATGCAAGCGCTGCAGGTACGACTGAGAACACACCTGTCTCAGACTCTTTATGTCACTTTGACCCCATTTAAAAGAAACAGTGATCCTTCAGTCACGTCCTCATCGCCTGACGTGTCAGGATGTGACGAGGCAGGCCTGTGGTTAGTGTGTGTGTGTGTGTGTGTGTGTGTGTGTGTGTGTGTGTGTGTGTGTGTGTGTGTGTGTGTGTGTGTGTGTGTGTGTGTGTGTGTGTGTGTGTGTGTGTGTGTCTCACAGGGAGTTTTTGGTTATTAGCTCATTGCAAAGTTGAGGTCAAACTCGGCGTGACGGCGTCTCGCTGCTGTTCTAAGAACTTGTTTGAAGTTTTTAAAGTGTTGTCAGAGCTGAGCTGCTGTGCACATCATATATTTACATGATTTGTGTATTTCAAACATTATTCATGTTTGAAACTGCTGTTTGTGAACTTCAGGACTGACCTGCAGAGGTCAGACATTGAGCTGTAACTCGTCATAATCTCACTTTTACATGGTCGTAAATAAACCCGGACGCTGCCGGTTTCACACACTTTCTGTCATCACCTGCGGTGACGATGCCGCTTCCTGTTCCTCCTCCTGATTTACTGGCGGTGTTGCTCTTGCACAATGATCTTACACCACCCGAGCAGCGGAAGCCATCGTTGCATTAGCCGCTGTTGTGTTTTAGTGGAAATTCTGCTGACGGGCTGACGTTGCGTCCGTCCAGCTGTTCGTGAAGTGCCTCCTCGTGCTCGCTGCGTAGTTACAGTCCTTCGCATTTTCATGAAATCAAACACTCTGTTGAACTCTGCAGGGATTAAACCAAATTATACACCTGTAATCCAGCATTACTGTTAGTAACAGTATCTGTGCATTGATGTGATGTTCATGGTTGTGCAGATGAATGATGAATATTTGATTGATTATCCTTTCAGAAGTTGTTTGTTGATGTTTATGTAACATTGGTTGTTTTTGCCTGCTGATACGTTCTGTCATCGTGTTTCTGTGAGATAATGTCTGCAGATATTCGCTGCTTTGAGGTTCATAAACACTTTGATCGTTCAGAAAGTGTAAAAAGTGGCTGACCTTGTTTTTGCTTTGCTTGTGAAGCACTTTTTGTCTGTGACGACGCGTTCAAGGCTCGTGAGACGTTTGAGTTCTTGTTCATCGCGAAATTCAAAATAAAATTTCCAAAACTCAGAAAGTCATTTAGAGTTCAGCTGTTTGCTGCGTCACCGGCCTCTCGTGGTGTGTATTCATGGTTTTATCTCGTTTCTCGCAGTTGCTGCGGCCGGAGGAGGTGGAGATGTTGGTGTGTGGGAGTCCCGAGCTCGACATGAGCGCTCTGCAGAAAGCTGCTCAGTATGAAGGATACGGCAAGACGGACACCACCGTACGGTAAGACGCCGCACTTCCTGTTCAGCTGGGCACACTCCCTGCTCGTAGAGTGACTCAAACCACCTCACATTTCCCTCGAATAGGCTCTGATTCACTCGTGTGTCACCTTTATCTGATGTTTGTGCCGAACAGCCTGAGTCAGGAGAAGGCGGCTGCTTATTATTTAGCAAATGTTATTTTATTCAGAATATGCTGAAAGTTTCTGCTGAAAGTTTCAGCGCTGCTCAGCTCTCCTGACCGGACAACACAATCAAAGCTCATTTGTTTCATCTCAGCCACAGTTTGTTTATCTCTCACACACACACACACACACACACACACACACACACACACACACACACAGATGTCCTTCAGTCCTTTTGTTTCCAGCAGTCGGGGAGGAGAACAAGCCAGCGCTTGTCAGCGGCAGAAAATGTGCTCTAACAGCGCTGACAGCCGACAGCGAGCAGCTGCAGGCCTGTTACACAACCTCAGCACCGTCCGGCCGCCGTCGAGCCGCTCCTGTAGGCTCTGTGCAGGGGAACAGGTGGGGTACCTGTGCAGAGTTCATTGTCACAGCACAATCTTCACGTTTTTCATCCAGCGTTATCAAAAGGCACCTCTGTCTGGAGATTGAGTTCCAGCTCAGGATCACACAGGAAGTCACTGGTCCTGGTCACACTGAGGCTGCCACTAACAAGACATAACAGCACGGCAATGATAACAGGTGCAGCCATAGCAGGTGGTCACCAATAAATACATGAAAGTGCCCTACTAATGTTCTTCCAAGTGGTCTGTGAGATCAAACGGCTCCAGCTGGCGAGTCGTAAGAATAACTTGGCTTCCCTCCATCCTCCGTGTTGACGGCTCAGTTGGCATGCTGCTGTCTGCGCTGTGTCCACTGGACAGCAGAGGACACAGCGGCAGAGGTGCAGAGATCTGTTCAATGGAAAAAATGTCCTCCACAAACACCTGCAGCAGGTGAACGACATGAGATCAAAGCACAGAAAACACCCAGAAAGGAAAAGCTGACCTCCTCTGCTTAAGCTGCGCTCCAAAGAGCAAAACAGAGACAATCACGTCTCCACACTGAGTTCTGTTCTGTGTCTCTCCAGCTGTTTCTGGGACGTGGTGCTGGCTTTCCCTCTGGAGCTGCAGAAGAAGCTCCTCCACTTCGCCACAGGAAGCGACCGCGTTCCCGTCGGAGGAATGGCCGACCTCAACTTCAAGATCTCCAAGATCGACGTTCCCACTGACTGGTAGGTCCCAAAGCCGAGACGCAGCTCGGACAGCTTTAGACGTGAGTGACGGGACCCCGGTGGTCCTCAGGGAGGCTGGAAATGTACACTTCCTCTGTTGACCCGCAGAGGCTGCAGGTGAAGCACAGGTGAAGCACAGGTGAACGCCTGTAATCACAGAGCAGGTGTGAGCTGAGCTGCAGGAGTTGAGACTGACCGTTGAAGTTGAACAGAAAGCAGCAGAATCTGGGTCAGAGCGGACCAACTTTGACTGTTTGTGCTTCATTTAAAGTGTGTTTTTAGAAAGTCGACTCCTAAATAGACGCCATTAAATGTATCAAAGATGAATAAACTCACTCTGCAGTACTTAAAGTGGTACTTCAAAGTACTTAAAAAGTGTACTTAAGTGCATTAATAATTGCACTCTGACATTACTGATGTAATACAGGTGTACTACAGGTGTGTTTTAAATGCTCATGAATCTCTCTCTCCCCCCCCCCACCCCCCCCCCCCCCACCCCCCCGCAGGTTGCCGATCTCTCACACCTGTTTCAATCAGATCTGTCTTCCTCCGTATCGAACCAGGAAGGAGCTCAAACACAAACTCACGATCGCCATCTCCAACGCCGAGGGCTTCGGCCTGGAGTGACACACACACATGCGCGCACACACACACACATACACACACGCACACACACACACACACACAATGCACCTTATGAATCTCCGTGGTCGTGGATCAAACCGCAGACGGGAACTTTCCTTTGACAGAAACACCAGAAATCCTTTTATTTGCACTCGAGCAGAACTTCACTGATCAGATCATTTCAGAAAGGAAAAGTTCAGTGTCTGAAAACAGATCAGTCACGTGTGTTTGCTGGTTTGCTCAGGTAATAATGATCATCAGCTTTACTGTTTCTCATACAGGAGTACGTCTGGTTAAATGTGTGAACGCATCCTTTTCTCTCAGTTTCAGCCCTCAATCCAGACCTAAACAGCGTTTTCCAAAATGGCTTTCAGAGGGTTTTTAAGCTTTTCCAAACGCTGACATAAGACACCAGCGAGGGGCCGTCTGATTGGCCGTCAGTACGGCCGAACACGCGGCTGATTGGCTGTCATTTACCTGGATTCGTGCTGATTTTGTCAAACGACGTTCTGATGGTGAAAGAAGCTTCAGAGTCGCTTCTGCTTCATCCTCGTTCAGTCGATCAGCCATGTGTAAATTCAGTGATCAATAAGCTATGTTAGTATTCAGAAGCAGACGGCGTCACTAAAACAGACTTCTGGAGGACTCTCGTCCTCTGAGACGTCTGCTTTTATGTTTCCAGGTTTGTGTCCTTTCAGACTTTAAATGTGTTTGCAGCAGTCAGGATCTAAAGCTTTGCTGTCGTGCACCATGAGATGTGGATTGTCTCGTGAAGCTTTGTTGTTGTTGTTGTTGTTGTTGTTGTTGTTGTTGTTGTTGTGTTTGACATTGCCGCCTGTTTTATTGAACAAAAGGCTGCAGCAGAACTTTTCTTTTTAAATGTTCTAATTTCATGGTGGAGCTGAAGCAGAGCTGCTGATTGGCAGGTCGCTGTTTGTTTCGACGCGCGGCATCATGGCTGCCGTCAGGCTGACGACCTGCAGCCTGCAGCTGGTAGATGTTGACTGTTAGTGGAGAAGACGAAGGTGTCCTGCTCTGGTTTTAGTGTGTAGTTGAATAATCAGCGTGGTTAGTTGAGATGTTTCAGTGATCGTGTCTAATCACAGCTTCTGACATGCAGTGTTTAGAAATGTCCTTGGACCAGTCTTCAAAGTCCAAAATGTCAGATTTTCATCTTCATTTAGCGCCTGAAGTTCAAGCCGAGCTCACTGCCGCCGAGCGTGAGTGAGGATGAAGATCGTGATTTTTCCTCCAGAGGTTTGAAGTCGGCGTCAACGTTCAGTTCATACGGACCTTCGTGAGCAGAGGCGGCGCTTCGAGCTCCGGTGCTTTGTTTGAGCAAAGATAAGATAAGACGTTATTGATCCCACAGTGGGGAAATTCACTTATTACAACAGCGAGCTTTAAAAGGAGAGGTGGAATAAAGAACAAAGCTTTCACTCAGTGCGTTTACATGGCAGCCTGGTTACTGTAAGTCTGATCAGCTGGCTGCAAAGTGCACGTAAACACACCGAGCGTGAAGCAGCTAAAGGAAATGTAGTTTACAGTGGACTTCATGAAAGCTTGGACAGGGTGGCAGTGATGATTGATGTTAGACTGAATGCATTGAAGATCCTTTGAAATTAAGACTTTAACTTCCAGGAGAATGTTAATGGTGAGCTTATCCTGCACCAGAAGGTGTGGACGTAGTTCTCAGTGTCTGTCCCACTTCAGTGGACCTTTACAGTAAATCAGACAGTGGGTCAGAGACGCTGCAGGAGGCGGTCAGGAGTCAGACGTCCTGACATCCAAACCGCCTCTGGTGGAGCTTTCTGTCACTTTTCTGGCCTTCGCGCCGCTGCTGTCTCTTGTCCAGAGCTGGTTTCAAACACTCAGCGCTCTCTTATGTAAGGTTGCCATGGCAAGATGTCTGCAGTCCTAAAGACGGACTGGCGGAAAAAGAAAAATCACCAAGCAACAGTCAAGCAGCTCGTATGGCTGCACCGTCCAAACTCATCAGTCCGATCTGGGTCACTCATTCACTCGGCCTGCGGAGCGTCCACAGGGTCTGAAAAGCTCCTCCAACAACAATGAATCCATTCTGTCATTTAACGACGAGTCCAGAGCGACAGCAGGAGCCAGAAGCAGCTCGTCCCCGAGCATCTGTTCGAGGACTCGCATTCACATCACGTCGGACTTATTGCCAAACGAGCCGCTGGCTGGAAAAATGTCCGCGTCCTTGTGCTGAATACAAAAAGGCCAGGAAGCGGGACAAGTCGTGGGAGGGACTCGCACTCGAGCGGACGGGACAATGTTGAGACAAGCGTTTTTTGATATGCTAATGTGACCCGGGTCTGCTGTGTGTGAAGAGGACCAAACTGTGTCAGGTTATACAGTGGGACGAAGAGCGAAGAGCTGATCCGAAATCTGTTTGAAAATAGTTCAGATGGATCGAAAAGTTTGTTGAGGTGTAATTATTTTCACTTGTCAGAAAAGTGCAGAGGAAAGCCTGTGTTTCTCATGTTTTTGTATGTTTTTTTCTTATTATTTAACAGTTGTAAACCTTCAGGTTCGTCAGTCTGTCAAATGTACGTGACCCATTTCTGCTTCTCTGCTGCCCAAATCTTATATAACACACTGTATGTACTGCAGTGATCCCACAAGTATTTACTGTACAGTAAAGGCTGATGAGGGCTCGTCCCCCTGTGGAAAAAAATGCTGACTGTGCGTGTTTTTTCAGGATGAACCTTGCTTCACATTCCCCGGGGTGGGGGGCAGATGGGCCGAGCCCCCTCCAACCTCTCAAAGCTGCTCTGCTTGAACACTTCTTCATGTTTTTATGGAAAGTTTTGGATTTTTATAGCCATCAGACATCAGACATGCACAAAGTGAAAGATAAGATAAGATCTTTTATTGGTCCTCAGAGGGGACATTCAGGTGGACAGAAATGCTAAGTGCAGGTTAAAAGTGAAAAATGGATAATGAGAAGTAGAGCAAATAAAAGAATAGAATAGGAATAAGAATAGAAACTATTAAAGAGCGATTAAATGTAAAATTAGAAGTCAGTACAGTCAGAAAAGGAGAGAAAAGCAGTACGATACAGCAGCCACAATAACCTATAACATGATTCAGAGTTCAATAATCCTAAATATCAAACAGGCTTTCACAGTTCTTTATAAATGCTGTGGAGGGAGTCCAGTTCAGAGGACCGTCTCTCTTTCTGTAACATCAATAAACTCATCAGATATTCTGTCAAACAGGTGAAGCTCGGCCTGTCAGGACGTTCAGTGGTTACTCAGGAAGTCAGCCAGCAGCCAGTCGTTATGTAACTGTGACCCACTAACGCTGGCAGCTGCTGATGTGACAGACTCGTCTTAACACTCGTATGATGGCCGACGCTGCACACTGGGACCATAGACGCATGTGAAGATCTCCAAAAACAGGGCGGATACGCTTTGACGCGACGGCAGCTCTGTGCGGCCAATCAGAGCGGGCGGCTTTGAACGATCCGGCTCATGTCTCCGTCATGAGCTGCTCACCTTCACACCTCTCACACACAAACACTCTTATTCTCCTTCGCTGTGGATGCCAATTAATCCCAACAAAGCTTCTCTCATCATCGTTTCCTGCCTCTCTCCGCCCCCCTCTGAGCTGCTGAGGTGCCCCACTTCAACGCCGGGCAGCAGAGGTCTTATCGCTTATTAAACAAACAGAAATATGTAGGCCATGGCCAGAGCAGCTTTGTCACTCAGTAACCTGCCAACAGGCCACCATTATCTTTTTTTAATAGGAGAGCAGAGATGCCGCCTCAGCAAATTTCTTCCTATTAATTTTCTAAAATAATCAGGCTGTCGTGCCAAGCGTTTGGGCGGTGACCCTCAGTTGATCCCTGTTTTTTAGTGTGTTGGTGCGATGCAGCGCAGAGGCCTTTAAAGCACCTCAGTGAAGCCAGGCCTGCTCAGCCTCGCATCGATCTGCTGCTGTGAGCACACACCACTCCCGATGCGTCAGAGGAGGAGCGGCGCTGAAACTGGAGTTACTGGTGGCTCGTTGCTGACACTCGGGTTAACACATGCCCACAAACTCTGAAGCCAAAGTCTCCTGTCTGTTTTTGTTTTGGCCCTCAGTGTGGGACGTCCTGCAGGGCGCTCTTCCTCACCTTTACCTCTGAAAATACCTTTTACCTCCACGACTATTTATCGGTCCATGGTCTGATCAAAAACAGGCTGTGTGCACTGTGTGCGATGGTTTTCACTGTCTTTAATAAAATGAACCGTTTCCTCAGTTTTTATACTGAATCGGGGCAGTTATCTCGATGACCTCCATCAGTAAACATGGACTGTGACACAGTGAGATGTTTTCCGGCGAGGACGAACTTTTCGTGCTGCTGAAGGTCAGTTTTTGACAACATATCAAGTGATTTATGTCACAGAGTGAAGATTCGTCTGGCGGGACTGAACCCTGCGTCTCAGACAGCTGCTGCTTGAACTTGAAGTTTCTGTTTAAAAGCTCATCCGTCGCTTCGGTTCATCATGTGATGTCGTCTGTGTTCAACGTGGATTGTTCCTTCACCAACTCTGCACACGTGAGCTGCAAAAAAACTATAATTTACTGTAATTACTGTAATGTCTTTGACAACCACAGCTGCAGTGGAAAAGCCACAGAGGTGATGTGGTTGAATGCAAAGTGTTTTATGTTAACATGATGACACGCTCACAGTGTCGAGACATTTCAGACGGACCTTCAACCAGAAAGCCTCGCCGACTGAGGCTGGGTAACAGCAGCTACCTCGCACAGGAAGCAGAACTTTGACTCTCTGAGCTGATGACAGGCAGAACCGGTGACCAGAAGCTGCCAACAAACATGGCCGATCAGCACGCCGATCCTGTTTACTCACAAACTCAGTTGCATAACGATCTTCATGAAACCTTTCAACTACATTCAACACATTTTTTACCTTTGACACATCGGCAGCAGGTGTCAGAGAATATGACTTTCATCAGCCACGCACGTCAAGAGGAATGGGGGAAATGTAAAAATCATCCATTTTACTGAAATTCAAAAACTGTGACCTGAAGTTATCGAACTGTTGGCCAGTGACCTCCATCCATCTGTGGGCTGAGTCACAGTGAAACCAGTCAAAATGGACGCTGGAGAGAACAAAACCTACACGCTCTCTGCAGTACTGCTGCATGGGAGACCACAAACATCTGACTCCTTATCCTCCAGTGTGGAACATCAGCTGCACATCTGTGTGCATGAACACATAATATCAGAGATATGTTGGTAAGACGAGCAGAGCTGTGGCGACACGTAGATCAGAACAGTACCTGAAGTTTGTGACATTCACCTGAATGTAAATGTTTTTCTACATCCAGAGAGTCTCAGTGATTTAACTCCTGTAATGACTTCCTAAGGTTCATCACTTATTATTCTTCTGGATTTTCTAAACCAGGATTTCAACCTGAATCATCAAAGACATCAAAAACCACGATGACTGATAATGATTTAGGCTGATCGGTGACATTCGCCTCAGATATGACAGTTTGACTACAAGATGAAAAACTGTGAACGATGAATGAAGAGCTGATGGACTGAAGGATCTGAATCATCTGTCAGGAGTTTTAGTGTCTCACGCTTGCTGAGTGTCAAAGTTTGATCTCGTCACTAGAAAAACTAGAAAACTGCATCAGTTCAATTCATGTGAATCAACAACCTGCTTAACTGGCCGCAGGTGTGCTGTCACATGACCTCACCAACATGACGTGACTGATCAACAACACCTGGCTGCTCGGCTCTCACAGGACTCAAATACCTCCCACAGGTGAAGCATTCAGTGCTAACACACTGCGATAGGAGCAGCGCTGCACAGATACAATGAAGCGTGAGCACACGGGGAAATATCTCACATCTCATTCCAAATAAACTTCAATCAGAGAGCTCGTGGGTTCACTTGGGTTTGTTAACTCAGCTGCTTTGTTTCCTGTGTTTTAAGTCACAGAGAAGAACCTGAAGACCTGATGAGTAAAATATCAGCATTGATCAGCAGCTCTGTTGAATCTGAGCCTTGCAGGAATCAGATGACTGTATGTCTTCGAATGGTCTCACTAAGGTGAGAAAGAGGACAAAAGGACATTCAATGAGGGAAACAGGATGAAGGGGGAAGTTTAAGGTGCGATTATGGTAGAGTATGAGTGCACTCCCCCAAACAGTCATTGTTTTAAGGGACTGATTTACCTACACCAGGTGCACGTGACAACCAGTTGTCCTTTTTGTTAAAAGCCAACAGTATAAAAGCCAAGACGTTGTGGAGATCTGCAGACTCTGCATGAGTCTTCCCTCCATGCTGCATGTAAAGAGACCTGACTCATCACACCGAGTCTATGATTCTTCAGAGAATTAGCAACTTTCAACAACCAACAAGGAGAATTTCCCTCACAGCCTCGAAACAGAAACTACGATCCTTTATTGCTCTTCCTCACAAACTGCTCAGAGCTTTGCTTTGAGCTTCCTGTTACACACTTCTCTGTTAGAAACGATCAGATTCTGCTGCGTGTTTTCAGCCTCAGCCGACAGAAATGTGAAATCCTTCACTGAAAGTTTGTTTCTGCTGCAAACTTTAAGCTAAATTTTGGTCTCTTTAATAAGAAATCTGTGTGTGTGTACGTGTGTGTGCGCACGTGTGTGTTTGTGTATTAGAGGTCATGAATTGTTAACACTGGTGGCTCTCCAGCACCGATGGCATAATTGTGCAACTGAGAGTTTCCTAACATTTGATGTGTTTGTGATGTGATAAAAGTAGTTTATTTAAATGGTTACATAACAAGGGTCAACATTAATTTTGTTGTCTGGCGTCTGATTCGACGGTCAGACTTCAGCCTGCAAACAAACTGAACGCGACTTTAGCATCAGACACGTTTGACATAATTCAGCGACACTTTGTTTTTGAACGTTGGCTTTAAAGGACCAGAGATCCACCACATCTTCCACACTGGTCCTTTAAACCCCGCCCGATCAGTGACGACCCCCCGAGGGGGAAAAAAAGTCTGAACTGACTTTTCTAATGTGTTCTGGTTGGAGCTCTCAGCCACTCCTCTCATTGTCATATTAACACACCTCATACCTGATACCCAGCCAGGTGTAACACAGCCCTGCACATTATTTCTCAATCCAGATTGACTCAGGTGTTGATGCCAGACAGGGCAGGTAGAGAGACAATAAAAACTCAGCCTAACGTTTCAATTTCCCTTCATAGTGATGATTCACTTCAATATTTACTGTCAAGCAACATCTGGGAACGTGAGGTATGTGTGGTGTGGTTACCTGAACTTCCTGTGCTTCAGACACGTGTTGTTTCTAAAGCCAATTCATTAAAACTATCCCAAAACAAAACTGAGTTGCTTTTTCAGGTGAAACTGTCTTCGCAGAGGACTGTTGACATGAAACCTGATTGAGCTGAAGAAGAAAAGTGGTGCAGGATCTATTGGTGACCAGTGATCGATCAGCGTGCCTCAGGTATGGTGTAAATGTGGTGTAAACGGCTTCAGTCCCACGTTAGACTCGAGCTGCTTCGATTGTCACCACTTTGGGTGTAACAGGTGATGGTGTCACGCTCCCGTTACAAAACCTCCCAAAAGTATTTGGGTTTATTGTGACACATCAAATCATGTTCAACTGCCTCTGTGGTAAACTGGAACACAAAAACAGGAAACACCCCCTCCAGTCTTTACATAGAGGCAGAAGACTCACAGATCTGATGGCTCTGACCTAAAGATCGAACTTTAAAGACCAGGAACCGTTTTAAGCTCCACACGCAGCACCGACCCTCCCGTCAGTACATTTCCAACCTGTGGTTAAACCCTCCTGCAGGCTCAGCCAACATAATGCACATGCACACGCACACACACACACACACACACACACACACACACACACACACACACACACACACACACACACACACACACACACACACACACACACACACACACTTGCATCATAGGTATAGGTGCATAAAAGCACACAGCTCACACGATGCTCAGATTGATGCTGGTACTGATTTATGACCACACAAATGACAATTCATACCAAAGTGATCTGTTTCTGTGATTTGTGCTAACAAGAAGACAAAAAAATAACCCATAAACAGGAAATGTGAAATATGTGAATTGCTTTGTTTACGTCATGCTGAGGGCCTCTTTGTTGTTCATAATAAATGTTTTTCATTCGGGAACTCGAACGTTAAAAAATCTCTAATTAAAGTAAAACATTCTGTCATGTTTGTTCCCAGCATGCTTTTCTCTCCCTCCCTGTTAAACAGTGTCTTTCAAACACACACACACACACACACACACACACATGCACACACGCACACACAGCCCTACAGGCCCTTGTTGTTCGTGCTCCAGATGTGAAGAAGTGGTCTTTGTGAGCTGCAGAGTCTCAGCGCGTCCGCAGTCTGGAGCCGTTTCAGCGTTTGACTCGTCAGATTTACAGACTTTAACAACCTGGTTTGGGAAAGAAAAAAAGACTTGGCAGCGAGCGAGAACAGTTACACAAGCAGCTATTTTAGCTCCTCCATTACAGCGAGGGGAGCGAAATGCAGAAGTCTGCTCCATTCCTCCACGTCTGCTCACGCAGGACCTTCTCCTCTCTTGTTATTTACTCTCTAACTGAGTGAGTCAGGAGAATATAATGCTGAAAGACCAATTAACCAAGCAGTGACAGCGTTTCTGATAGACTGCCAAAACACAGCACAGCACAGCTCGCGAAGGTTTTTATCACTTCCTGACATTTTACATGTGGATCTACAGTAAACAGCACAGTAAAAGTCCTTCATGTATTGTTGTAATAATAGTCCCACAGAGGCCAACAAGGGCGAACGAGCTGCAAAAGGACAAAACATTTCCATCAGGAGAAACGTGCTGCGAAGGAAAAATGTGCTGCAGAAAGCCAAAACAAAGGCATTGAAGCAGCCACGCTGCAAGAACAGAAATGATGCAAACTCTGAAAACAAATGCAGGAGAAAAACGTCTCTCCTGACGGAAATCTGCCAGGCTTTTGCAGCTCATTGGCCCTTATCAGCCGCCGTAGCCACGGCTCAGTGCAGATGTATAAAGCAGCTTTAATGATGGGCAGACATCGGCTTCTTCTTGAGGAGAGAAAAGCAAAGGACATACATGCAGTGTGTGTATGTGCCGTCCACGTGTCCCCTCTGCGTCCTGTCGCCGTCCTCTGAGGAGGTAAACATGAGGGTGTATTGGTCCATTGACCCTCCGCCGTATCGCACCATCAGACGCTCTGATAGCTTTATCTCTGTTTGCTCTGAAGGAACAGCGCCTTCTTGCTGTTTTGAGCTGAGAGGTGATCGCTCCCCTCTCTGACCTCGTTGTTGACTGAAAATATTTGTGCAGGTGGTCACTCTCTCATGTTATTTCCTTTTAATCAAACTACCGTCTTAAGTACTGATTTATATGCACATAACAGCTTTAAAGCGTGCATTACAGCCTGAGGAAGCCTGTCAGGTGCATCAGAGCCTCGGCTGGAGTGCACTTCTGGCTAAAATTGGCTGCAGGACTCGGTGCCCCGGCTCTCGTTTTAAGGGCCTGCTGCTTGTTTGTTCTTCAGCATCATGAATATTTCATGGCCTGTTTGAACAGATCTCTGAACGAGCTCGTGATCCCCTCCTCCTTCACTCCAGCGTTCTCCCCTCCTGACCACCAGACCCTCGCTGTCTGCCCATTAGTGGATATCCAGTAACCAGTTATGTCCACCTGATGCCAGTTAAAGGTCACGTGACTCTCTTCCCTGCATGTAAACAACATCGAGGATGTGGACAAGTAAACACAGTCTGTCCTGCACCGGCTCTCTAGTGGCCGGGGGCGTCATTAAAAAGGACCGCCGCTGCAGGCAGCAGACTTCTGTATGAGTGAAAAATAATTGAATTAAAGAAACTGAGTTGTAGACATTTATACACGCCACAATACGATTAGAAATAAGGCTCTCGTGGCTCTGCAGCTGAAAATTTAAGCTCATTCAGCAAACAGAGGGTGTTATTAAGAGGCGAGGGAGGTTTCAGCAAAATGGATGTGAAAACACTTTAAATTGAAGCTTTATGTAAAGTGGATTGTTTCAGAGCTCAGAACAAGAAAATCTTTTGCGTTTGTTGGCGAGTGTGTGAAATGTGACACACAATCGTCGTTAACGTTGTGATCAAGTTCCTGTTAGCTTTGCTTTAGGTTTAGAGAAAGATCGTGGTTTGGGTTAGAATAAGCTCATGATCTAACTTTAGTGCAGTTTTCATCATTGATTTGAACGGCAGACTTTTCTGCTCTTCATACGTCACCTGACTTCCTCCTTTGTTCCTGTCATAATTACTACGACCACCAGAGGTCGCAGCGAAAATAAACCTGCTTGCAGGACGGACTGTTAGCTGGAAATCAACGGGAACAAAATCTGATCCAGCGACAGAAAAATGCTCCTTTTCCGCTCACTGATGGACAGTAGAGCATTACAGAATGATCGTGTGCGACCTAAACAAAAATAAACAGACTGTTGTTTACAGCGTGCTCTGAGTCTTCAGAGGAAACGATAAATCGACCAGAGAACGCAGCGATGAACAAAGTCTGAGCTGATCCAGGACAGAAGGCAGGCCTGGTGCACATTTCCAGGGTCACTCGCTCCACTCAGATCAAACACAGACTTGGTGTTCCTCCATATGGACTCCATGTTCTCATTTGATATGCTGCTAATGTGTGTTTATTTTCTCCTCTATCAGCTGATACAAGCTGATAGAAAGCCGTCAGGATGTCAAATGACATTCAACAGGACAATAAAACGTTTGTTTTAACAGCAGCTGTGATGTCAGGTCGAGGCACGTGCTGCTTTGTGTTCCAACGCTAAATATAAAGTTTGTCCTTAACGTTTTTATTTAACCGTGAAATGATTAGCAGTCTGGACAAACCAGTTAAAGTCAGCGTTAAGCAGCTCATCTCATCCCGTCTCTCCATCACATTGAACTTTCTTCAGAGCTCGACGTGCAGCTGTAAAAACGCACCACAGCAGTTTCAGCTTGCATCACTTCCCTTCAGCAGAGACGCATCTCGTCACTTCAGAGAAGAAACGCTTTGCACGTCCTCTAGATGTTTTCTAATTATGCTGCACTGAAACCTGTGAGCTCATTTAGAGACTGTTGAGGGTTTTCCGTTGAATTTGACTCGTTTTCTTGATATTTATTACGTCAGCTTTGCAAATCTCTGTGTTCATGGTATTTTACTATGAAGAGTTAAAGCTGGACTGATGAAGAGGATGAAAAAAGAAAAACAAAAAAACAAACCATTCAAAATCATCTCACGTTAAATAAATAAAGCAGTTTCTAGCTCACACAATCACATATGAGACATTTATGGCAACGCTAAACTAAACCAGCTTAGACCATTTTGTCCTCAGGCTCAGGTTCAGGGACAATCCGTCCATACGTCCTTCAGTCCTCGTCGGTCAGGCAGACATGAGGACATTCAGTGATGTCTCTCTGCCAGCAGACATCCATTATTCTGAATCTCTTGACATGTTGCCTTTAACCTTTCACAGACAGCTGAGACATGCAGCTAAACGCTGTCTACCCACAGAAAGTCTGTCTTCGTAGTGGACCATTCCCCTGCTTCTCTATGGTTCAGCTCATTCACAGTCTTGCGTATGTTCTTCTACTGTTCTCCAAACAAACTCTAGTGTTTTACATTGTAAAGAAAGGAGCTTGTTGGCTATCATAAATTATTAGAGGCATCTCTAAAAAGTCATTTTGTGCCTGATGATCAGTTTCATCAACACAATCTCATACAAAAGCAGCTCAATACACAGACATCAGCTGCAGGTGTCCAACATGTGCAGCCTGCACATGAACTGCTGGGACAGGTCGTCTTTAGTCAGCTGACTGTGTGAAAAGCAGATTTGTAGCATCGCCATCAATCATTTGATCAGATAGTTTAATGTTCGCATACCTCAAAATTAAATCAGAGGAATCCAAAACAAAGAACAAGAAGGCGCCTTTAAAAGAAATCCTGGCATGTTGCCAAACCTCTGTCAGCTTCATTCAAAGCTCACAAACGTGTGTCAGCATCGTGTATTTGGAGCAGGTTTGACTGTTTCCACCGTTATGTGCATCGTGCTGTGAGAGACGTCTGCACCAAACCCAGAGCAGATACCTGCTGAGTGACTCAGTTCATTGTGATGACAGGAAATAAGTGCATACGGATGACTGACGTGGCAAGCAGCTACTCCAGCTACGTTCACTCCGTCAGACTCTTTTCCTAAGCTGCTGAGAAAGTGGTGAGTGAGCTGGAATCACACCCTGGGAATGTGTGTGTGTGTGTGTGTGTGTGTGTGTGTGTGTGTGTGTGTGTGTGTGTGTGTGTGTGTGTGTGTGTGTGTGTGTGTGTGTGTGTGTGTGTGTGTATGTGTGTGTGTGTGTGTGTGTGTGTGTGTGTGTGCTGTGCAAGTATGGAGTCAGAGTTACATAACAGGCTGAGGCCTGTTCCACTGAGCTGACTGCAATCAGTTCAGTAGGACTCACAGAAACTAGTTCAGTAGAGCACGTTTGTTGCTTTAGTTAGAGTTAATCAGCGTTTTGGTCCTGCATCTCTTCTGTAACGTGACACTGGTGGTTTCAGAGGATTTCATTCCAGCTGAGGAGGATAAATACGAGGAATTCTTTAGACTTTACATTCTCTAAACCAGACGTCACAGCCTCTAAAACTGTGCTGCCAGTTGTTCAGACTGAACTGGTGCTGGATTGAAGTGGTGTCAGGGTGAGCTTACAGCTGAAGGCCTGAATGTTTCCTCTTTTAGTGCTCATGACGTTCAGCATTTCTTCGCATGCATCAGACCCAGTGTGTTTTAATGAGAGCCGGCAGAGCGAAGCCCTGATGGACCAGCAGACAGAGCGGCCGTCGTTTCTCACTGATTAAACAGTGTTTGCTCAGATCGATGACATCACCATGGTTTTACAGGTGGAGGTGCACTCTGTGTGCACACGCCTCATGTCTGTGTGCACAGGCAGATTAGATGATTACAGACCATTAACACTGTGTCAGAAAGCTGAACAGCACACAGTTGCACAACCTGCAGACCCCCAGACTCACAGTCCTTCAGTCCCAAAGACGCACTTTATTACATAACGTTACCCAGTGTGTTCGTTCACCAGCAGCTGATATTAACTGTTCATCACTACAGAAGTGACTGAAATAAAACTGGATGGAGCATCTTAATACAATATTTGAAGGTTTTGCTCACTGACTGTATGTCTTCATATTAATGAAGGAAAATAAAACAGAAATCAGGTTTATACATTGTTAATTTATAAATGTCAAAGAAGGCAAATGTGGTTTTTAACAGTTAATAATAATAATACTAATAAAAATAAGTCACTTATTGACACTGTGGCTTTTATTGATCCATGTGTGACCCCATTCATTCAAAGTCCCGGAGCTCAGCTAACCTCGCAGCGCTCTGGTCCTGCAGTGATGTGGGCCATGTTGTATTGAGGATTTCATTAAAACCCATCAAGCAGTGGTTTCTGTGGTTTCAACATCACCACTCACAGGGTTTGGTCCCAGTTTGGCACTCTAAACTGGTCTGCTGGTGATTGCAGGAAACACGCTGTGGGAACACTGCTTACATACAACAATGGCATTTTCACTGCGTCAGCACATTTCGTGTTTAAACTGTTGTGGTGAGGCATCATTTGTTGGCAGCTTTCCTGCAAAAACAAGTTTAAAAATGTGACAGTTTCTGCAGAATTTAATGTGTTTTTTTATTTTTTTCATGAGAAAAAAACAATCACAGAGTCAAAATCTGCTTCCACTTTATTTTCATCATGTTTAGCTCACTGCACCACAGTGCTTATTTTTGGTTTGTAGTGTATTTCCTCTTTTAGTTACCTTCACGGGTTACATCCCATGTTTCCCCCTTCGTGTCTTTTCCCGAACAGGATGTGACAGATGAGAGTATGCGAACTAAACACACAGACTCAGATCAGTTAACTGATTTTCAGTGATGTAACAGAAAGAGTCTAAAAATACCATAACACTACAGAAAAACCATAAATCCACATCGTACCTGTGTGTCTGAGGTCTCATAAAGCTTTGTTGTTGGACTGCAGCCCAGGTAGTGCCGCTGTCTTAAACTGGCTGCAGGTGCAGGATTCATCTTCGTCCTTCAGTGCAACCACATGAAAGTTACAGTAAGGCTCCATGTTGTCCTAAAATGTTTCATATTCACATCTATAAATTCTTATATATGGGTTAAACCAGAATATTCAATCTGACATGTTATACTAGTTCCTTCATATGTTTGTTTGCTTGTTTATTGTTTGGTGTCCTGCAGTTATTTTTTAACTCAACTTCTGTGAAATAAATAAATGATGTTCATAAAAACTTCATTTCCTCTGATGTTTTGCTTCAGTCACTCTTTGACTTCCTCTTCTGTTCAGAAACCTGAGAATAAACCAAAGTGTTATCTCAATAAATGATAACATCGTCAGCGTACAGAGATATCCGACAACCTCCTCTTTCTATTTTGACTTCTGATCTAATCCTTTCAGTCAAAGGTTCGATACCTTCAGAATTTTCCAATAAAACCAGTGCTTGCATCTGCCAGCCACCTCTGTAGGACGAAGCTTAAAAGTTATACGTGAACTTTGTTCACCATTTTGCCAAATTAGCTAAAACTGATGGTTTTGTTGGATCCATCTTTGGATCTGATTGGTGTAACTGTTCGTAGGTGTTCGATTAAAAGATTTATGCACAAGAAAGTCCTGAAAAAGTTTCTTAAATTCTTTAATGCAATGGATTCCTCATTCCTTCATTTCAAATGTGTGATATTGGAAGTATTTTTGACTTAATGATGAAGTTGGTGTCATTTCATACACACTCACTGGATTTGCAGGCTGACCTCACGTTGCCTCACTCTGTCACAGTAGCACATTCACGGTCAGCTGAGGACTTGGCTGTGGTTTTGCACTCTGGACGTCCTGAACTGGCCGGGACTTATCTTTCTGTCCCCATCTCTTTCACCTCTCTAACACCCTCTCACCTTCTCTCCAGCTCTTTGCCGTCCATTCACCCTCCCCCACCCTTCACTCATCGTACTTCACCTCACCCTCTTTGCAGCGTTAAATACAGGATTTGGCCTTTTCCACGTCTTTATTCAAGCTACCACGATCTGTCGCAGCCTCCATCTATCTCATGTCCACCTGTTTGAGCCGTCTGAACTAAAATTAATCACCTGACTGTAAATACATTCTGCACATTCTGTACATTCTGTACATTTAGGGCAATGCAGGGCAGTATGCAGCTAAATTAGTTTATCTTGTTGTATCTGAACTGAACTGAAAAGACTTTCACCTACACATGACCTCTTTGATCATGAAAATGTAATGGCATATTTAGAATTCATGTATCTGTGGTAGGACAAAACAAAAAAGAAAATGCTATTTTGTAACAGTATTTTTGTGCCAAGAAATGAACAAAATGTCCACAAATTTGCAGCTCTGGTTAAAACTGCAGGAGCACGGAGCTGCTTCACCTCCCAAAATCAAGAACAGGGTTTGGTTTCTTCAACAGGGACGACTAAGCAGTCAAAGACTCCAGATCGCACATCAACAGTAAACACACTTCAAACATTTTACCGTTTTTTGTCTCATGTTGGTGCTGAGCTACACATCACACCAGCGTCCTGAAAAATGAGCCGACGAGATAAAAATTCATAGCTGAGTGGTGAAAGGGAACAATAAGAATAATTAAACTGATTGAAGTTATTTTGATTGGCTCAAACGAACCTGTTCCTGCCGTCCAGTTTCTCTCACCGCTGCGCGCTCTGCGTGGCTTCCTGTTACATTTTGTCCTGGACGTGTGTGTCAGCACCGAGTTGTGTGACTTTCAACACCACTTCATCAGTTCAGCCTCGTTCTGCACCTGCTGTGCTCGGCGAACATAAACCCAGGCCGGCGCCACTGCCCTCCATATCCATATTATATGTTCACCTATTCAGTAATTACTTAAACTGCTGGTGATTTTTAGCCGTTTAAGCTGCTCTGGTTGCAGGATGTTGGAAATGTTGCAGATGCTGACATCTAAGGTGACTCGATGATGAACGAGGGTGGAAGCATCGTTAGAGGGTTGACGGACTTCAGAAGCCCCAACAGGCCTCCCACCATGAGCTCCTTCACTGTGCCTCATCTGGCATTTGACCTTCGCCCACCTTGAACTTTCTGCTCTGAATCACTTCTGTTTACGTTGTGATGAGATGAAGAACAGAAGCTTCAAAGACATAAAGCATCCTGTCCTTCTCTTGTGTGTGTGTGTGTGTGTGTGTGTGTGTGTGTGTGTGTGTGTGTGTGTGTGTGTGTGTGTGTGTGTGTGTGTGTGTGTGTGTGTGTGTGTGTGTTTACGTCTCAGGTGGAGTTAAAGGTGAACAACTGCTCACCCGTTCAACATACTTCATGCATGCTTGTGTTTGCATTCATGAGAGGACACAGGTCTATTAATGTGTGTTTTTATGAGTGTGAATGTGTGTATGTGCCACTGCTTGTTAGCGGAAGATAAGGGCTGTGTGTGTGTGTGTGTGTGTGTGTGTGTGTGTGTGTGTGTGTGTGTGTGTGTGTGTGTGTGTGTGTGTGTGTGCGTGCGTGCGTGCGTGCTCTGATGATGCCTCCGCTCTCTTTGTCTCCTCTCTGGCCAATCAGAAAGCCTCTCTGTGATGTTCAGACTCACGTGGATTCGGCTTCTTTTCAGACTCTCCTCGTCACATTTCTCTGACAGCAGACACAACAAGACCCCATTAACATCCCCTCAGACAACAAACAGCCCCTCCTGCGTGAGCATTACTCGTGCTAATGGAGGCTTTTATCTCTGGTGGCCTGAGTCTGAAGCTATTTAATGATTGTCTTTTCCATTCATTCCAGCATTGGTCAGTTTGCTTTGCAGAGCAGGCTGCAGACCTGCACTCGCAGTAGAAACACGTTCAGTAGATTTCTGTGCTCTTCATGCACTTGTGATGAAAGAATGGTTATAAAATGATGAGTGTGTTGACTGAAACAGTCGCTCATAAAGAGGAATAAACAGAGCTGTGTAAGAATGTGTGACACACTTCAGATGTGCTGAGTTAGCAACTGCCAAGCAGCGACGACTGTTCGAGCCATTTGTGGCTGCTAAGTGAGAACAGGCTGGACAAACCGGACTGCAGCCAGGATGTTTAGGAACAACAAAATATAACCTGGAAGAATTATTTCATTATTTCATTTTATGTGAATGTTATAATTGGTTTAAAGGCAGCAGTGTGTGTCAGACCTGAATCTATTTTAGGATCAGGGCATAAAAAACTGAACCCTTGCTCTGCTCCACATGGACCCTGACAGGTCTGTTGACACTCTGGATTCTGGATTTGGTCGAGCTGAGGTCAGGGCTCAGAGAGGCTCTTTGGATCTGCCTCAGCGTCTCTCTCTCCGGCGCTCATTATATTTCCTCCCCTCGTACTCCGCTCTCCCATCACCCTCCTCCCCGCTGCAGCTGATCACGCTCTCGCAGCGTGGACCCGGTGTGGGGGGGCATCGCGTTACAGTTACACACTCCTGCAGCAAACCCCGTCAGCTGCCGCCGCTGGACAGGAATAGCCGCCCTTCGTACTTCAAACGTGACCTCGGCTGGCATATCGAAGAGAGCGGCTACTTGCATTATGCTGAAAGTGTTTTTTGTGGAGGCTGTTTAGATGCAACAGAAACTGCTGGTGTCGTGTTTTATGAGACCCTCAGACTGTTAGCTGAGTATTAGTGCTTTCCACCGTCCATCACTGCCCTCTGAAGCTGCTCGGCCTTTCGATTAACTGACGATACCCTGAACATCAGCACACTCCTGTGCCACCACAAACCTGACATCACTCTCATTTACTGATATCTTCATGGACATGGATCAAACTCACACTTGGTTCCTGACGTCTTTATATTTGGAGGCACATTCATTCTGTTACCATTTTATTCTGCAGGTCGTTCAAGGTCACAAAGAATAAAATATGCAGAAAATATGTAATTATGATGATCGTAAATATACTAAGTGCAATCAGTGTTGTTGAATACCCATGAGTAAACACAGCCACTGCACGAGGAGCTCACACCATAGCACTTGACCCCGGTCACCCCCTCGGCCACCCTGTGGTCGGCGTTACAGGTCGCTGGCGTTGAAGAGCGTGAAGCTCTGCAGGAGTTTTGTCCCCTCTGCCGTAACAGAACTGAACAGGAAATCCAGACTGTGACGTGCCTGAGTGTGGGTGTATGGTGTTTGATTCACGTATGTATTTGTCAAATTTGATCCAGTTTGATTGCAGACTTAAATCTAAATCTAACATTCAAGTGTGCAAACTAACCAGAGACACGAGCAGTCTGATGCATGTAGGACTAAAAAGAAAAATGAAATGTACTGAGATAGGATAAAATAAGATAAGGTAAGATAAGATAAGATAACACTTAGGGGGCGGCAATAGATTTAGGAATATAAAAGGAGACATGTAACAGTAAACAGTAAACAGTAAAAAATAATAAATGCACAGAGTAGCAGTAACGGCAAGGACACACGGTGGTCTTCTTCTTCAGTCAGGTGGAGACGACGGGTTTCTTTCCTCTGTCAGGACTGTGTTTTGGAGCTGAATGGGAGCATTTGTCCGTCTCAGTAACTGCTCTTTCTTATCACTCTCACTCGTTCTTGAGCAGGAAAGAAGTGATCGCCGCAGACAGATCACTCACTGACCTTCTGAAGTGGCCGTTTGACCCCAGCAGCTCTTATTATCATCGTGAATACGTTGACCTGCAACAGATAAGAAGAAAATGATTCTCAGAAACGAGGTGAACTCTAGTCGGTTATGATTTGGAGAAGCCTTTTGCAGCTTTGAAGCGATCTTTATCTCAGCTTGGCTCGCTGTCTAGCAGAGCTTCGTTATCTCCTCGGCTTTGCTTCAGCCAGCTGTTTACAGCCTCCGTCGCTCTTATCTCTGAACGACCTACTTTAAACACAGTCTACAGCCGTGCTAACAGCTCACTGTGACAGCCAGGTTTAATTTAGCATGTTCACCATTGTACTTCAGTGCATTAGCACGCTAACGTTGACACTTTGCATTAAACACAAAGTGCAGCTGTGGCTGATGGAAATGTCATCAGCTCTGCAGACGTCATAAACCAAAGCACTGGATTGGCTATTTACAGGGGAGGGCCTTGGGGACAGGCAGGCCAGGCAGCCGCTTGGAGCCCCCGGCCACTAGGCGGGCCCCGGCCACTTATTTACTGCAATGATTATTGATAGGCCTGGGCTTTCAGGGACCTCTGTTGGTCCCTGGACCTCACTTTGAGAACCACTAATCTATTTTTTCAGTATTCATCTCAAATGTCCCAGAAATTGTGCATTTATGTGTGCAAAAAACACATTTTTGCAGTGTGCACGGGTGGGGTGGGGGCCTCAGGGATTAATTGCTTGGAGCCCACTGGAAATGGACCTGATCATGGTGCTAGAAGAAACATCAGAAGATCCTTCTGTTGTTGTCGGGACTCATTCTTTGGGTTGTGTGGATGTCTGCAGCAAATGTCAGGGCAGTCCATCAGATAGCTTTGAGACATAAAAGCTCACAGCGTCTGAATTTCAGATAAAACGTCCGTGAAAAAGCTTTAATGTATTCTGCTACATTTCTCAGCTTCCAGTGAAGAGAAACCTGGAGCTTCAAAGTACTTTCCCCAACTCGGACTAACAAACAGACAAAATCCTGACACGCAGGTTTATTTATGAAGGCTCTAATAACTGGTTGTAAAATAACGTGCCGAGGCTCTTTTGCTTGTAAACATATTCCGGAGTCGTTGCTGCACGGCTCAGCCTCAGGCAGAACAGCCTCTTTGTTATTCATCGAGCATCTTGTTTCTGTTTTGAGTTTGAATCAAAGATGGTTGATGGTTTGATTTGCAAAGTGTTTCAGCATATTTGGTAAGAAAAGCGTTGCCTGATTGTCTGCGTGTGAAGACTTAAGCCACATTTAAGCTGCCATCTGCTTTGGGTTTGATCTGTCTTTGAATATTTTCACTCAGGATGAATGATGGCGATCATCTGTGTGAGCACGCTGGCAGCACTTTCTCTCTGTTTGTCAGATAACTGAATGAATGTTTTATACTTGAACTCGTATCTTTAGCCTGCTTCCTCTCAATCATTGCCTGTTTCTTCTGTTTGTTCAGTGATTCAAATGCGCCTGCGTTTCTGCTGGTTTGTGCTGGTTCCCACAGTCGACCGACCGAGCGCTTCGCAGACAGGTTAAGAATGAGGACGTGATCCTCCTGCAGGAGAGCCAGAATCCATTCTGACCAAAAAAATATATGTTACAACATAAACTCAGCATCTTTCTTCAGCGGACAGAAGTGGTCGAGCCAGAACAACCACCTGCAGGAGCAGGTTAGACTGAAGCTCAGACAGGTTAGATCTCATGGTCCTCTCTGGTTCTCTCTTATTTTAAGTAGTTTACTTTGAAGATAAACTTTCAGAGACTTGAATTTGAGCTGGGAAAGAGGCTCTGCTCAGCTTTGTTTACATTTTTGCTGAAACATATTTCTGCCACAGAGGAATGAACTCATCCGTGTTCGAGTTCAGGAGGCAAAATATTTCTGACCTTTAAGTCTGAGCTTCATCGCTCAGACACGAATACACACACTGACGCACAAGCAGACGACCTGTTCATGGTAAAAACACAACAGGTTTATGAGCTCGAAAACTGAGCGGCCCCCACAGCTCGCTGTGTTTATCATCAAACAACGCTGCAAACCTCCCCTGGAGCAGGGGATGAAGAGGAGCCCTCACCTTCCTCACCCCTCTATTGATCTGAGAAGCTGTAGTCTAACAGATCGGTGCAGTCCAACGATCCAGTGTTTGCACTCTGCTGTCACCTGAGAGGAATCTCATCAAACACTGTGAGACCCTGAACTCGACACTGGCCCCCTGACCCCTGACCCCTGACCCTGACCCGGGCCTTCATGTTGCCAGACACGCCGCAGCACATGTTACAGAGAGTACGTTACTGTACATCACGTGAAGTGAGCTGCAGCAAAGAGAGGAAGATGTCAAAGAGGAAGCCGGCCGGCGCTTGGCTGATTATGAACTGAAAATATGTCTCTGATTGGCTGGAAGGTGTTTGATGGCTTTAGTTACTTCTCAGATTAGAGTTTTTCATCCCCCTCCTGTCCCATGAAAAGCTCGTATCTCCAGATGTGTTGAACATTTGTGCTGAGCTGATGGATGAAGCGTTCCTCTATGTCTTGAGGAAAGGTTCATGTGCTATGAGATGTAAAAATGGAATATAAAGGTATGCTTGTGCTTTGTTCGTCTCTCTTGTTGCTTCCTTTGCAGAGCCAGAAGCTCCCAGGCAGCCGTCTCTGTTTCTTCCATTTAATAAAGTGCTGCTGACGGGCTGACGTCAGTGGACTTTATTAAACACAGGATGCCATTACGCATTCTTTTTACTGCGTTACGTAACTGAACTTTTATAAAGAGGCTCTTTGAGGAGCAGTTTGCTACTGGGCAACAATCAGGGACTCTGCTTTCATCCGCTGTGCAAACACGCTGAGCTAAAAGGTTTGTATCACTGAAGGCTGATCAGGTGGAGAGGCAGCTTTCATTAACCTCTGCGCCATCAACTCATTAGAACACATTCAAACAAAGGGCTCCTCTGGTCCTCGTTAAAGCCTGACCCTGAACCAGGCAGGTCCCCCTGAACCAAACCCTGGACTCGTTTATCATGTGTGATGTACTGCAGTACCTGGGCCAGGAAAGTTCCTGCTCTGCAGCTCTGACACACTCCGTGTTCTCGCTGCCACTTTAAAACCTCGTTTTCTGCAGCAGCAGAGGAACATTTAGTTCTGTGGAGCAAATCTGGTACCTGAAACAGAACTTGTACCCAAATTTGGTGTCGTGGTCAAACCCGTAAACCACACGCAGCCCTGCTGATCTGTCGTAAGATCCAGAAGTGAAACTGCTCTCCTGTTTCACGACCTCCTCGACCCTCCTGCTGCCTCTGCTCCTGGTGTGTGAAGCTCAGCCTCAGAGACGCACATTCAGGCTGTGTGACAGCCGCAGTGGACGCGTGGAAACAAGGTCTTTGTTGTTTGCTGCCCCACCTGAAGCCCACAGAGACTCCACTGTGCTCCTGTTGCTCACGGTTGGATGTGAACAGAAGTGTTTTCATCCCCTAAGCCTCCTGTAGGTCAGACCCCCAGTGTTCCCACCAGTCCCCCATCGCCTGACCTTCCGGCCTGTGCCTGGTCCCTGAGTGGATGATTTGGCCTTCCTCTCCTGTCTGCTTTTGGGTCCAAACCTGGAAACAATGACCTGTTTTGTGCTGATCAGTGAATCATGGTCCTCAGAGGATTTTAGCTCTCTTGGCATTATTGCTCTTGAATTATTCATTAATCCATTAAAAACCATTATATTTCCTGTGGATATTCATGCTCCCCTCTGGATGAATCCTATGACCTTTAATGACGCCCTCCTCCTTTCTGCAGCTCCACCATCCTGACGAACTCACTGGTGGAAAAGGTCGTCTTACAGTTGTGAGACTAATCACTGTCATGAAGCAGCAAAGGCAAAGCAGGTTGATGTGTTACAGCATCAAAATGTGACAGGAAGTGTTTGACATGAGACATCACGTCCACGCTCATACCCGTTTCTTGTCATGACTCCATGACTTTCTCTTACGGCAGCTTGTGTCAGCTACCTGATAGCACGAGCCGTGACTCACGTCTGAGTGCTGATTATAGTTTTTCCTCTGATGTATCTGCGGCTCATATGTGCTCCTACATGCCTACATGCCTCTGTCATGTACTGACAGCCTTCATGGCGGCCTTCCAGCGCACACACGGCCTCTCGGCTGCGTCGAGCAGCTCTTCAGGCCAAAGTGGACGACACACAGACTATTTCCATCCTGGTTAACCAGCGTTACGCTCCTCCTCCTCACAGCAGAACAGAACGTTTGTGCTTTGACAGACACGCAGATCTGAACCCGTGAGCCTTTAAAAGATCATCCATAAAATGCTAAATGCATCTCTGCCGGTGGACTGTCTCACATGTTTACTCTACTTGACTGTGTGCTACTTCCTCTCACATAAATCTGTGATTATTTAGAAAAACCCGAAGTGCTGGGACCACATGCTATTTATGTTATAACATAACTACATTTTCACTACACTCCCCTTTTTATCAGTCACCTCATTTTGGGGTTAACAGTATGTTTAGGATCAGTTATTCTGCTTAACGTTAAGTTAGAGATGGTGTAGTTTCTTTTAAAAACCTCTGACTGGGTTCTCCTCTTATACCAAAATCAGATGAAAAGTAATATTTATTGTTATTTTATGAGCTTTTACAGCTTTTATTTTAAAGACAGTTGCTTATAAAGGACTCTCCATATTTGGCTTGTGCACAACTAGGACTTAATTTGTGTTTGTAAGGCAAGCCAGGGGGGCATTCCTAATTTTCCAGGTAAAAACTTTTGTTTCACCTGCTGTCACTCAAATTCATCCCATATGAACATTTAAAAGCACAGCAGGACAAAACATTTCCCCTTCATTCATTCATTCATTCATTCATTCATTCATCCTTTTTATCGCGGGCAGTCTTGCATCCTGCTGCTGCGTGGACGAGCGGAGTGTGTTGGTGTTCATGTGTTCACATGTACATTAAGTATGTGGAGATGTGCTTGGGTTCATACACGTGAGCAGGAGTTATCACTGAAGGTCAAAGGGCAGTGATAATAATGGCCCAGCAGTACATCAAACACATTGTTACACTACCGACATTTCAAAGCCTTCTGACTGGAGACCGCTAAGTTGTACAGTACAGCTGAGCTGGTTCAAGGCAGCGCACTTTTATTTATATAGCGCTCTTCAAACACGGAGGTGAAGCACATAAGCACTCTGCTCAAAGTGGAAAAAAAAGGTTTTCTCACATCCTTTCATTCTCGTTGGTTTTCGGTCACATGTAAAAAGTTCAAAAGTTGAGCTTTTGTCAACGTCTTCATCAGAACATCACATGAACTTCCACTGAAATACATGGAGCTCAAAATGTTTCTCCTAAACGACTTAGTGGGCGGCTGTGGTCGTCCACCTATCAGGAGGTCGCTGGTTCGATCCCTGGCCTCGGCAGAAGTATCCTTGGGGAAGATACTGAACCCCAGAACCGCCCCCGATGCAGCGCCATGGGTGTGTGAATTCATGTGTACGTCGCTTTGGATGAAAGCGTCTGCCAATGACGGCCTGGAACTGTAAAACAAATGGCTTCTGGATTTTTTTATTGATTATCACAGTCCTCCTCTGAAAATGTCACCGGACAATCAGTAAAAGTAATCAAACACACAAACACGTTAAAAGAATACCAGCCGTCCCGACTCATCGCTTATCTACGTGGCCACGTGCTGGAGGAAGCCCTGTCTGACGACCTTTGACCTTTCCACTGAGACAACATGCATGTACAAGCCACAACACGGGCAGGCAGCCTGAAGGACGTGAAACGATGAGACGGTCAGTTCCTTTGTGCGACCTCGTGAAGTCCGAGCACACACCGACACAAACGGGTGTTTCTCAAGTCGTTCTGCTCACCTCAGAAAACAAACGAGGACAGGTACGCTCACACGCCAGCATCCACCTGCTCACCTAGTTTCCTCTTCCTTTTTTCACACAATGAACACGTTGTTGTGTTTCTGTTTGTTTTATTTTCAGCTGGGAGATTTATGAGTTTGAAACATTTCACATCTCTTTTAGTCTTATAAATAAACAACATGAACCACAAAATCCCCACAAAGGAGATATTGTTCCCGACCAATCAAAGGCTTTCGTTCAGCCTGTCACGACACATTAATGTCACTGTTTGTTCTGGAAAAGTCTGCTTTGGTTTTTTTCTGTGTTTTCTCCTCCTGTGCTCCTCCCCCCACCTGCCTTGTGTTAACCTCGTTAACTTTGCCCGTTGGCTGTGTTTTCTCCTCCTCCCCTGCTCTCCTGTTCCACCTCACCTGAGCGTCTCCGCCCTTCTCTCCACCTGCACCTCATCCCCTCGTTAGCTTAGTCTGGATTTTAGTCCAGTTTCCTGCTCAGCCTGCTCCTCTGCCTCGCGCTGCTCTGCTCCTCTTATGACAGGAGAGCTTCCTCTGGTGACCCAGTTTTTGTCACGTAGTCTTCATCAGCTTCACATCAGAATCGTATCCGCAGCTTCAAAAGATCTGCGTGTTCTCGTAAATAAAGATGAAGAATTTGTCCTTAAATGACTTGGTAACCTGTTTGAATCCGACAGGCTTGGGTGTGTTTTTGTGACCTTACTATCGTTGCATGGGAGGATTCTGTCTTCCTCATCATTGCATCATTTACATCCAGTCGTTCTCCCGATGCAGCCCGGCCTCCGTTAATGTTTGACCAGTGTCAGACTGCGAGCTACATGTGACTCCGGCTGCACATTTCTTGGCCGACAATGAAACTACATATTTTGTAAAGCTGATGCTTCAGGCGAGAGAGAATTAGTGTAGGGAGGCGTTGTTTCTGTTGAATACCTGTAATATTTTACCTGACGCTGAAATGTGGGGCGCTCAGCTGGCCTGTTTAACCCCATGTGTTCACCACTTGGAATCTCCCACATGTGTTTTCAAAAATCATTTGCTTATTGGTCGAAAGGCGTTTATTTTATAATGACAATAAAAATCAGAACACCTCAAAAACAGTTCAGCAGTTTAGCGTCTAAATCAGCAGCCAGGTTGTGTTGAACTGCAGGGATTCCTTCATTCTTTGCTGACATACCTTTCAAATTGACCACTGACATGAAGACAGAAAGGACAAAGGAATGTAAACAGGAAAACCGAACAGAGAAAAGGAAATGAGAGTAGGCCAGGCAATAAGCAGAAAGACAGCGTAGAAAGAGATACGTACATACAAATGCAATGGGAATGAAAAACAGAGAGATGGCAGGTTGGACAGAAAGAGGCTGTTTGCTGTGATCCATCAGGAAATTACAGGTATTAAAGGAATGCGGTTCCATCGGCCGTCAGGTGGAGATGAGCTGGAGCCCGGGGCCGGCTGAGGTCAGGACGAAGGTGTCTTTTGAAGCTGATATGAGATCAGCTTTCCATTTTCCACAATAAAGCCCACAGTGAGAGCAGGAGGAGCAGGAGGAGCAGGAGGAGCAGGAGGAGCAGGATGGTGATCGTCAAGACCTCTACCGATCTGTAGATTATCCAACACGCTGAACAAAACACAAAATGTGTTCTTCCATTTAAATTCCTAAAATCTCTTGTTGTTGTTGTTGTTGTTGTTGTTGTTGTTGTTGTTGTTGTTGTTGTTGTTTTTGTTGTTGTTGTTGTTGTTGTTGTTGTTGTTCCATATGAACTTGTGGGATGTCTCACGTCCTGCAGGTTGTTCCATGTTTGGATATCATTTCTTTGTTTTTGTCTGTGTTCCTGTTATCAGCCATGACGAGGCTCAAAACCCTGCAGCTCAGTCACCAGAACACAATACCTGCACTGACGTTTCTACGTCTCATATGAGCCAAAACATGATCTCAAACAAAGCGATTTTTGTAGTTTAACCAAACAAAACATTAACAGCATTTTCATGACATAAGAGTGAAAACTGAAACGTAAAGAAACATAAAGTTTGAATGTAAAGTTTTGTCATCTAAATGTCTCCAGATATAATCTTTATGGGTATTACAGCCATGTAGATCAATCCCAACTATCACTGACATGATTACTGGTTAAATCACCACTGCTATGCCCCACAGAAATGTGATGTCACGGTACTGTTAAGTGCTTTGAGCGAAGAATCTCCGTATTGAAGAGAAATACCCAGAAAAGCAGAGTTAAGCTTGTACTCAAAGAGTTAAAGCTGTGATAAAGCAGGAATTTGCAGGCCTGAGAAGGTCATCCTGGGCCAGCCTGGGGTCCTTCCTCTGTGCATGCCAAAGACAGGGAGTGAGCATTCTTCCTGCTGAATATGAATCCAGCATGAACAGCAGCATGGACAATTAAAATGAGTCTGAGTGAAGCAAAGAAAAACGCCTGCAGGCAACGGAGGCTTTTCTCTGCTTTCATCCTCGTCCTGAATGTTTGGCAAACGGACGCGTTTCTCTTACTTTGATAACTGTACTGCTAAAGTGGGTTTTAAGCTGCAGTGTCGGAAGCTATGGAGTTTAATAATTCAATTTCAAGGTCTTGCAAATTAAGGGAAATTGTGCAAGATTAGTCATTAATTCTAATAAATGAGGTGTGCATTGTGTGCAGAATGTATTTGAATGTAGACTCAGATATCTGAGAGGCATTTTACATGTGCTAGGCTTCGTGTCTGGTTTGGTTGTATTGGTGGCCTTTGTGTGAACGAATGCATCATGTAGGTCAACATAAACTGGCCGACTGACGACTGGTCGCACTGTCACAAGAGGGAAGCTTCCTTTAACCTGACTCTGACTTTAACCTGGCATGGCTGTGCAGCTGTGTTGGTATTTGTGGGCTTAAAGACAAAAACTTTTTCAAAATAGTGTAAGTTAAAGCCTTTTGCTGAAATGATAAGAAGCTCTTAATGTTTGCTTTGGTTGTCAGTACGAACATGCAGTTACAGGTACTAATGGCCTGCAGAGTAAATTCAACATAGTCCTGTCAATCTCAACCACTCTGCTGTTGAGCAGAAGTTCAGATTTATTCATTATTTCATTCGTTCGGATCGTTTGTACTTCACCGAACTCAAATGTTAAATTATTTCACAATAAAAGTTCTCCAGCTGTGAGGCTTTTAACATGAAATGTGAAGGAAATTTTTATTTTGTACTTAATTTATGGCATGAACAGTAAATTGATGTATAATTTGTAAATGTGTAAATAGATACAGTAAATATATACACAAAGAGCTGTCTCTAATTACAGCTCCTCTCAAATAAAGGCCTGGTTTCCTTTTGTTGAGGTAAGCGTAAGCCCCGCCCCCTGACCCTGCATTCACATGCATAAATTATTAACCTAATTTAATGTTTGTAAACACAAGTTTTTTTTTCTCCTGTGTTTACAAATATCACTTATGTAATCAAAGCTTTCAGAGCATCATGAGTTACGTATGAGTTATGGTTCAAACTGACCTGCGGTCAGATTGCAGGTGGACGCTTCCAGCTTTGTGTTTTGATTATTTGTGTTGGGACTTCTTGTGTGTTTATATTTGCATTATGCATAATTGTACTTTTTGTTTATGTCTTCTTCTGAAGTGCACATTGGGAAAGCATTATAGAAGACACAAAGTAAAGAAAGTGAGAAATGTGTATGTGATACTGCTAGAGCTGAAAATATATTTAAATATTAAAACCATCACTACAATTTTGACTTTTTAATGAGTATTACTGCATTTTTAAGTAGTTTTCAATCAAAAACTCAAACACCATAGTAAACAAAAGGAGTCACAGTATATTTTAGCACAAATATAGAAATTTATTTCTGAAAAGGAAATACATGACGTGGTGGACGTCAGCAACACACACCTTCAAGTGAAATGAAATGCTGGGGCGCAGACCTTTTCTTTACTGTGAGAGAACCATCACAACTCCAGCCACACATACTCTACACTCATCACATCATTGCACTTGTGAACACAAGCAAACATAAACATTCGGTCGTTGCATCGTTCCTTTTCTTGACGTATCGTGACCACAATCATTTCCAAACGTCTTCCCCGTTTGAGACAACCAATCACGTGCAGAGTCTCTCTTGTGACATTATCTGTAGTTAGCAGCTCAGTTCCTTAACAAACTTACTTAAAAATTACATCAGCCAGACTTTTTTTTTTTTTTTTTTTGTTATCAGAAACACATGTGCAATGTACATGGAGGGAAAGAAAGGGCTGCATGACTCACACTAAAAATTGAGATCATTTTGAATCATGTTTGATTAATTTCTTTTTGAAGGTGCTAAAGTTTAGTGTGCATTTTTCTTTAGAAATGAATCAGCTGGGTTTCCTTGAGCAGAGAAGCGGTTTGTCGCCATGCACTCCCCGTCCTTTCCCTTCAATATGAAGGACTTAATCAGCTCCGATTCCACGACTTCAGCTTACAGACATCACATTGAGAGGGACGTCTCAATCAGTGCATATTTAACAAACAGTCTGTGTTTTAGTGGGCAGGCACTCTGAGAAGGCACATTAATATTTACAGAAGGGGAATCTGTGAAACATGATAGACTTTACAGGTTTATGCCTCATCCTCCAACCATAGATCATCAAGTCTCTCAGGCCAAACGACCACGTTACAGCAAAAAGCAGGTCAGTTGAGCACGTTACGGCTCAGTTTCTGTCTGGTTTGTGCACTTCCTCCTCTAAAAAGCAGAGGTTGTTTACTTCAGTTTAGTTTCTGGCTGAGAGCCAGTCTAGGCTCAGACCCACAGCTGGATTCGAACTGAGTGCCCTGTCAGTGTCTCTTATCTTAATTCAGTGCCGTTTCAGCAAACATCCTTGTGTTTTCACCAATAAGGCACGGTGTTATCAATCTGACCCCAGCTCTGCCAGCCAGGAAAGAGTCCGCTGGACATGCGTGGGCTGCCAAACTGATCAAACTCCATCTCCAGCACTTTCACACCGCCATTTTTGTGCTCTGAAGGCTTCTTCTGCTCTGCAGAAGTTGGCGGCGTCGCATCGTTCAGGTCCTGTCCGTTCCAGCCAACGTGCTTGAGACAATAGTTCTTGCCATCATTATTGTCCCAGAAGGTCTGGTCCTGGACTTTGAAGCAGATGCAGAACTCGACCCGATTCTGTGGTGGGATGTAGGTGGGCAGTTCCAGGACGAATGCGAAGGTGTCAGTGTCCTGGCAGCTGTAGATGTTGTTCATGAAGGTGCACTCGACGTCGGTGAAGCTGACCCATGAGTCGAAAGTGGCACGCAGCTGCACCGTCTTCTCAAACCCCATGTTCCGGACCTTGATGGTGCCGGTCAGCGAGCGCTCCTGCAGCGAGCAGTTCTCTAAGCAGACTGAGTTCTGAATCAGGCGGTTCCGGAAATCCAGGTAGTCAGCTGAGGGCTGTTTAAAGTCCAGCGCCAGGCTGCGCATGGAGCTGATCTTTAGATCCATCGTGGCTGTTTCCAGGTCTGTCATGTCGAACTGCAGCTCCTCCGCGATTCCCTGACAACGCTTGTTTTGATATGGCTCATCGTCGAACTTGGAGAAGACGTGGATGGCAGTGAGCGACATGCCCTTGGTGTCTGCGAACACCACCTTCTTCTTGCCAGCCTTGTTGCTGTTCCAGCCCACGCACGAGGCATCATCATCCGCCGCTTTCTGCTGGTTGCTGAGGCAGGGTCGCAGGGGTTTGTAGAGCTGAGGCTTGTGGCTGCAGGTGGTGGACTGGTTGACCCGGTTCTTGGTCCTCTGCAACTCCTCATAGGAGCTGAGGAAACCTCTGAGAGGAGGCGGAGAGTGGCTGATGTAGAATCTCATAGCCACATCCATCGGCATTACTGGGCCAGGCATTGCTGATGGACTGAAAGACCTGAGCACACTGAGGGCGGGAGAGGGGGAGAGGAGGGAGGATTGTGGGAGGGAGGGAGGCAGAGAGAAGGAAATTGCGAGAAAATTTAAGAGGGGGGGGGGAAGAGAAGGAGAAGGAGAAGGAGAGGGAGAGATTAGAAAAGTGAGCAGTCATCAGCTTTTAAAAAGCAGCTTCACTTTTCTGACTTTAAAAAAGCTCCAGTTTGATGAATTTCACTTCAGCAAGATATGAATTTCTGTTGGAGTCTCCATCTCACAAATGATGCCTTCAGTTTTATAAAGGCTCAACTATGAAAATCAGATTTAAACTACCTAGAATCAAGAACATTTTCCACAATTCGGCATAATGTAGGTCACTTTTTCAAAACCTAAACCAGACTCTTTGTGTGATCCTTACCTTGCAGCACTCATGGAATAGAATAAGCAGGTCTGAGGAGAAAGCTGTTTAAAGTTTTCAGTCCCGCTGACTTCAGAACTCTCTGCAGCGACTTCTTCTAGAAGAGCATGCCGTCGTCACTCCCCTCTTCTTCCACCTCTCTCTTGCTCTCTTCCTGCCTCTCAGTGCCGGGCTTCTCAGCACTCAGGGATTTCAACTGCCACATAGAGACAATTTGCATATGCTGTCAGATGGTTCCCCAAACAGCCAATGAAAAGTTAGAGGAATTCCTCACAGACCAATCAGTGCAAGCCTGACCTGGCGGCCAGCCAGCTGATAGGGGAGTGTCGCCAGCATGGGCCTCAGGGTCGGGATGCCAAAGCCTGTTGCCTCAGCTGCTATTTGAGAAACATGATGGACCCCTGCTGGTGTTTCAGATGATCTTCAGATTACTCAGCATTGCATAAACCCTCTGGATCTCACCTGACATGTCTGGGACTCTCTCAACATGCCACAGCAGCACTACTTTTCTCAGTGCCTTGTAGAAAGAGGTGTAATTCATTAAAAGATTATTAAACGTGTTCAAAAAAGGCTTCCAGAAACAAATGAGTCCATAATTTTTTCTGCTATGATGGCAGTTTCAGACAGAAACTTTAATTGAATCATTATTGAAATGTTATACCCACATTACATCACTTCTTTCTAAGTAAAAAAAGGACAATTTTAATGTCCCGAAATATTATGAAACTGAAATTAAATGTCAATGAGTTTCAAAGAAAGCAATATTTTACTTCGACCACACTGACATCAAGACATTATTATTATTTCTGGACTGTATTTCGCAGAGGTTACATCATGAGGGTCAGGAGTTGATCTGATGTGATGGCTTTTTAACACGTCAGGTAGAAATGAATTAATGGTGATGAGCTTTTCTTCCTCGTCTGCGTGTTACAAGGGTGTGAGCGCAGATCAGACCAAAATACATTCGATATGAGAAAAACCATTTTGTAATGAGTTGTTACTGAAAAAACTTGTGTTTTATTCAAAGCATTAAAGATGTTAAGTAAAACATTTTCAAGCCCAAATATTACAAACATTATACTGAATTAGGCTCTAAAAGTTGAGTTACTGACCCTTCTCTCGGTCAAAGCTGTTGCTGTTTTGGCCTCCGTACGTGTTGACAGAGATGCTATTTTAAAGCTTGTTTGCTTCATTGATTTTCAGCTGTGGGTTAAACATTACCCTGCAAAAAATCAAATGAACAGTGTTGACTTTATCTGGAGAACAGAGATCAGGGAGAAACTGTGCTGTTCCAACCCAAAACTAGAGCACAGTGGGACAATTGGTCCAAAAGAAACTGTCCACAGGTTGGTCCAACGTCTGCGTTCAGTCCCATCTCATTCACCTGCATCTGCAGCCCTTTAATAGCTGCAGGAGAAAGCCCTGATTTACCCAATCAGCCCGTTTCAGGGTTGGGGTTGTCTTTGAATTAGTGCCAGGCAACTTTGGTGAACCTGTAGGTCAGAGGGCAGGAGTCCTCGTGTCGCTCGTGTAGGGTTTCCCCCCCAGCGACACCTCTGTGTCCCTCTGAATCATCTGAGGGGAGACTTTAGACTCAAAGTACCAAACATGCCACTTTCACATGGTCAGAAAGACAACAGGCAGTATTTATCAGCCTGGTCTGCTTGTGTAAGGGTTACCGACACCAAGCTCAACATGGACTCAGGATTGCATCAGAAAAAAATCCAACAAAAAACAAATAGATAGATAGATAGCAGAAGTTATGACTAAGTATGTCCTTCTGCAACAAAAATTGTTTCCACCTTCGGACTGATGAAAGGCAAACGCTAAAACACTTCAGAACTGATAACAGATTTATATACAAAGACAAATTGAGCCTTACTTCAGAGTTTAGACAAACGTAGTTTCACTCATTTGATTGTTTATGTGCAACTTTCATTTTCACCGTTAGTGAAGAAGTTCATGTTTCCACCCACGTTTTGAGTAAAGATATAAACATAAACATATAAACTGCTTTTGTCTGGAATTTGCTGGTCACGCTGTCCTCTCCGCAAAGATCAGCTGTTCTTTGTGGTGGTGATAAACTTAAGAGATTTCCAGTGTTGGATGTTCACCCTCTTTGAGCACCAACTATCAGGCAGTGTTCATGTGATCGTGCCAAAGTTAGAAGTCTGGGATATCAACCTAGAAACAGGTCAGACGAACTGAGATCTCAGTGAGCCAAGCTGTGCAAGTCAGGATGACTTTCAGAAAAAACAAAAGGTTGAATTAAGTGTGAACACAGATGTGATGATAGATGGGAGGAGCCGTGCAGTGCCAGCAGCTGCCGTCCACGCCCTCAGAAGATGTTACTTCACGTCTGTTGCAGTTTTGTGGTTGTGGCTTTTTATCAGAAACAGTGTTGCTCAAGAAATTTGCAAAAAGGGAATTATCTAAAAACAACAAACAGAAGCTGCTGACTGATGTTCCACAACGACGAGAATTCTGCGAAATGTCAGAAAATAGTGAAAATGCCCGTCAAAGCTAACGTCTTCTGACTGTCCCAGACTTCAATCTACAATCCTCATGTTTGAGAAACGGGAACCAGAGAATTTTTGGTATTTTGTCTTGACAAATAAATAAATTAACTGATTGGCCGATTTATCGATTAATTCATTCAATCACTTTTCTAAATTCATCTATTTTAGCAGGGGTCACACAGGGCCTGAGTCCCAGCATGCACTGGGCAAAAGGCATGTAAACAGGCTGCATGTCATCACAGACCAACAAAAAAACATTCATCGTTAACATTTATTAACAAATTTAAAGTTAACCATGAATAAGTTTAAATTGTATAAAAGTCAGAAAGCATAGGATAAATATTTCTTTCAGTTTTCTGCTCTCTGTTGGAGCTTTTCAGCTTTCATTTAATCTCTTTTTCTTTCTTGAAATTTAAATTCAGTGACCTTTTCTGATCTGTGCTGCTTGTGTACATATTGCTAAAGCAGAAATTCAGACCTAACAGACAGGGATGAAAAACCGTAGAAAGGAAAGATCAGCAATGAATCAACATTTACATATTTACTGTTACATCAATGCAATATGAAAAATGTTGAACAAAAACGGGGATAGATGTTTCAAGGACAAGCAGTTGCTTGAATAATTTCCTTCATGCTGTACTTTGTTTCTGATCATTTCAGACTCAGTCATCATTTACACATTTCTTAATATTCTAATATGTTTCCCACTACCTGAAAGCTATTACCATCTGTAAAATTAAAACTATGTTCACATAGTATGTAATGTCAATAATACCATAATACATACACTCAAATATACTAATTTTCTTAATTTTTCTTAAATTTGCTTCTTCTGTACTTTTATTTTGGTAAAATGCTGTATTCTTTTTGCATTGGCACATATTCATATTGTGGTACTGGCATTGTTCACATTATCTAAGCAGCTTTATGTTCCACCTCCTGTGACCGAGGTTTCAGATTTAAGTTTCTGTTCTTAGAATAATCTAATCTGGGAATCCACAACAGAAAAGAACATTTCTCTGCAAACACGACTGTACATTTTTTCTTTTTCAGTCTGTTTGGAAATTCACAGCATTACAGCAGAAACCCAACCTGATCTGAGGACGACAGGAAGGTTGTGACACTTTTAGTAACACACACACACACACACACACACACACACACACACACACACACACACACACACACACACACACACAAAGAGCGAGAGAGAGAGAGAGAGAGAGAGAGAGACCTTTTGACATCACTGGCTCTTGTGTGATTTCCAGGCTGCCAGCTGGCCCAGTGACTGTTCACATAAAACCACTCGATGGCCTGCAGACAAAAGCTATCAGAAGAGGCTATCAGGCACTGTGATTGGCTGACTGCTGTCACATACCTTGGATTTATCTTAAGAATGTTGACGGCTAAGTATGATTCTGTTTCCCACGAGCACCGAGGTCCAGCAGAGTCGAGTGAAATATCAGGCATACCTGTCAGACACCCAGAATAGAAATAGTCATGATTCCTTCCATTAATATTTCATGTCATCTTCATTTACTCAGGTCATTACAGTGACAGCAATGATGTTCCAGGGAGTGGTCGATGGAACCAGAAGCTTCAATATGTTGTCTTTTATCTGCATATTTTGAGAGAAGCCAGAAATCCTGCACACGTTCAATCTCCAAGTAAGTCAGTGTGTCGACGGGCAGCCATTCTTCATTCTTCAAATTCAAAAAAGCAACAATGTTTTATTTTAAAAGATGTTTAAATTGATCTTTGTATGCAGCCAAAACTGCTAAACTATTATTTACAAATTCATTTCTGCCCTCATTTGCATATAATAGAGTGTCATCTGCATAGAAATGTAATCAGCAATTATGAATGTGCTGCCCTCGCTTCTTAATGTCGACCGTAAAGAGAACGGGAGTTAAATGGATCCGTCATTGATGTTTAGTTCACAGCACAAACCTTCAGCCACAACACATTTGGCCTCATTAACTAATATGTGCTTAGAAATGTTCGTACTTTGTGCACAAAATAAATGCGCACACGTGATGGCACATGCGCACCAGCCAGTTTTGGTCTTCCCACCGTGTGTGTTATGGTGCAAAGCAATCAGAATAACATTTCCCTTTTACTCAAATGAAAATAGGATTGCAAACAAAACTTGTCATATGAATCATAGTTCCAGATAATGCTGGAGTGGCAGCTGACGTGCCTTCGACCTCTCAGCTGCCAGCCACACGGTCCACTTCCTAAAGCATGGCAGTTATCTCATCAGCATGCCGGCGTCCTGACCAAAAACTTTGTCCACAATCAGCTGGCACTCCTGGATGTTTTGAAGTGACAGGCATAGAAAGACTGTCTGAACACTGAAGCATCATTAACGATTACTGGATGTTGTCACTAATAAATAAGTGCATGTTTGAAGTGTTGTGTCTTGCTTGCTTCAGAAAAAATAGATACTGCATGGTAGCCTGTGTTGTTCATAGTTGCATTAGGGGTTCCAATTTCGGGTTTAAGCGTTCAACATGGAAAAGCCAGTAATTACATAACAGTATTATCCAATTTGTCATTTTAAAAATAGGCCCTGTAGCATCCCGTCATTAGAGATGATCTGAGCTGCAGCCCTGCCAGGAGGTTCCACATCATGTGGCTTGCAGTGTAGTTGCAGCTCTGTTGCAGGTGGTGGATGAATGCAATGAGCTGTTGTAATGTTGTGAAGGACGCAGCATGTCAGAATGATCCTGCACACCTTCTCAGCAGTTTAAAAGCGCTTTCCCCAGATGTGTCCACACATATCCAACAGCCCAAAGGTGCACTCTTAGAGTTTATGGGATCGGTTAATGGGGTCATCAGTCATGTTTTTAGGTCATATGCCAAATCACTTCAACAATATACAATAAAATATTTATTTTTCCTCAAACGAAGGAGTGTGTTGAGTATGTGGCGTCTCAACTGCACGTTGATGCAATGGTCATTTTTCTGGTTCCTGGATTGGATGGGGTCAGTAGATGGAGCTTTGAACACATGTGCAGTTTATTGCTCCAATATTGTTTGGTATTCCAGCAATGCCATGGAGGCCCTGCGTCATGTTATTCTGATGTTGTTCAGCAAAAGGGAATTTAATATGGTTGGGCCTCAGCCTTACAGTGCCATTTAAAACCTTTGGGATAGCTCAGAGATCTGAGCTGCTATTTCCCTCTGAAATGTCCCTCTAGCCAGGAAAATGATGGTAGACAGGACTTGAACTTGAGATCAGTATCAGATGAGAGCAGTGACTTGGATATCGTTCCAGGGAATTGCAGAGTTGCAGCAAAACGTCCTGGCATTCAGAAATGGCTGATAAGACATCTGTCACTCTCTTCAAATATGTAACGTCAGTCTCTGAAGATGCGTTTTCTCCTGAAGGCACAAACTGCAGCATCTCCCAGTAAAGCTAGATAGGCCATCTGAACACCTGCTTGGAGGTGACCAATTAACCAGTGGCTGACCAGTTAACATTGGCTATATATATGTAATTTAATGGCACTAATTGGTATGAGTAGCCAATCATTACAAGCCAAGTCAATAAAAACAATGAAAACCAAGACTAAGCTTGGACTGTGGTACTCTATGACTGAATGTTTGAATTGTATTGAAGTGATGAAGCACTATTTGGCTTTTGAGATTAATGAGGAGCATTTATTTCTGCAGTGCCTTTCTGCCAGTCTGCCAGAGTCGAGGTAGAAGCCTAATCAATAGTCCAGGCTTTATCTGTCATATGATGAAACAGAATGAAACGAGTCAACAATAGATTAGATAATCCCGTACTTTATTCTCGGAAGCACGGGACATTTCTACATGGAGTGTGTTTGAGATGTGTGTTTTCACTGAGGACCAGGTCACAGTAACGTGAGTTTGAGGAAATGAGGAGGGGTGAGTGGATGTGAGGAAGATGAAGAATGTGGGGGAGGAAGTTGTGAATTTCGGCCGGTCTGGGACTGAGGTAGTGAAGCCCGGGGCAGAGGAGGCTCAGTGTGGAGGATTAATTTCAGGTGCTGAGTCACCTGAGATGATGAAAAGCCCGAGAAGGTAAAGATGTGAGAGGTATGTAGACGACTGAACGTGAGGTTTTCTTTCTTCAGGGTCAATAACGGCTTCTCACCTCTGACTTTTAAGGATACTTCTCTGACTTTCATTCAAACATGTCAAGATGCTTTTTTTAACCTCTGACTTTCAAGAATTATCTCTGACTTTTCAAACATACTCACAAACTTTCAAGCTTCCTCATGACTTTCCAAGAAAATTGTTTTCAAGGTTATTCCAAACATTTCAGATTCATCTCTGAATTGTTTCTGACTGCATTTTAAAGTTTATTGAAAGTTTTCAGGATCATTGCTGAATTTTCAGGGTCATCTCTGACTCCTTATGCTTGTCCACTGTTTTTCTGGGTTGAAATTTTAACATTAAAGTCGCGTGCATATGGTCTGTGGATGAACTAAAAAGAGCGAAACAGCTAAACTACAATACAGTGTCTACAGTACTTACAAAGCATCTGGATTTTTACATATTTAGATAATTTATTTGTCTCTATGGAGACAATCACAGTGCTTTTCTTACAGCATCATAAAAGTCAACACTACACATACACATACCCATACACATGCTCTGCACTTTGCAACACATTAGGTGAAAGAAAGAAAGAAAGAAAGAAAGAAAGAAAGAAAGAAAGAAAGAAAGAAAGAAGCTTTGAGGGATATGGCGTCCTTTGTGACCCAGGATGAACTGCTCCCGCATCACCTTTTCAAAAACTTTTGGCTTGAAGAACGAATGAATTCTTGGATCTATCTTTGTTGTTGCCCTTCATCTTTCTTTGTAAGTGCATTCCAAACCTGGCAAAGGATCAGATTGGCAGATTGCTGAGTCTTTTTCTGTGCCTCATTAGTCGCCTGCATAATCGCCAAACCAGCAGAGCACAGGACCGTAGACCGTGATAACCTTTATTCTACTTATAGCGTGGTCAGTTGGTCAGAAGTCACGATCCACTTCAAACAATGCAGTTCATCTTTGCATCATGTATCACAGCGACAGGAATAGAAGCAGCTTTTAGTGCAGAGACGGACTCTCAGGCGGATGAAGCAGGTCAGATAACAACATGCTGGACGCGAGAGGAGCGCCGAGTGAGCCGACTGTCCAGTGTCGGCTTCAGGTGACAGAGATGTTAGAGGAGGAGGAATTCACAGGAGAGGAAAGAGACTGCTGTGAATGTTATTCACATTAATGACACTGTGACAGCCACTGCTGTCACAGAATTCCCTCAGAGAGATCAGCTCTGATAATTTCAGATCAGTCTGTAGTGTATTCAAGAGGAGGGGGCAGCATATTTAAAAGCTTTTTTCCCAAGTTCTGTTCTAACTCTGGGAACCACCGTCTGCTGAATGGACTGAGATCGAAGGCCACATTGATTTTGATTTCTACACATGTAGGAGGAAAGATATGGAGGGACTAGGCCAAGAATGTTTTATATATGAAAGTTAACCAACGCGAAAGTCTGCGTACATGGAGGGACGGTCAGCAGTAACATATAAAATACAGTGATGAGTGCGGTTTCCACAGCCAGTAAGAAAACGCAAAGCACAGTGGCATCTGAAGCATTCAAAAACAACAGGTCACCATAATCCAGCAAAGGTAGAAAAGCTGTTGAAATCAAATTCTCCCTTGTTTTGAGGGAGAAGTTTGATTTGTTCCTGAAAAAGAAACCCAATTAGATTTTCAGCTTGGAGACAGATTTTCAGTGTGTGCTTTGAATGACAGTTTCTGATCGATGATGATACCTGCAATACCCTCAGTGTGAAATAATTTGTAATTTAGATTAATTCCACCTAAAAATCCAGTTTATAACAGTAACACATGCCGACCATGAGAAAGATGAGAAGTGCTAAATATATTTGTACACTAAATATCAAGAACCAACATTTAAAAGTCGAGCCTCGACTTGCTGAGGATAATTTGCTGTTCCAGACATTAGACCTGTTATCAGTCTCATGTTTTTACTGCCTATCACTAAATCGCAGCCTGAACGAGCTCGTGCAGGTTAATATTAGCAGCCAGACAAACACCTCAAACATCACTGTCTTTGTGTTTGTGTAGGTGAGGCGGAGGTGTGGGTGTGTCTGCAGCAAACTGCCGATATGCATGACCCTGCCTGCAGCTCCAGGAGCCTCCATGCCTGATGTTGAACATTTCTTTTGGGTTTATTGTTGAAATTCTTAATTGGAATTCCTCTTATCTTATCTTGTCTTGTCTTATCTGTAATTCCTCTTATCTTCGCTGCTTTTCTCGCTCTGTGAAGCTCTTTGAGCCGCATGTTTGTGTGAAAGGTGCTAGATAAATAAAGTTGGGTTGAGGCGAGTTGAATTGAGTTATGGCCTGGAGGACATTGGTAGCGATTAGCCAACTGAAGCATCTCTCACCTCACCTGAACTTAATCCTGAGTTTAACTTTAGAGGACAGCTCCAGCCTAACTACTCATCGGTCAAAGGACATAAAAACATATTAACGAACTGTTGTGTCCTACAGACTGTTTCTCTGTAACATAATGTCCCTGCAACAACCTCACCTGCACCGCCAAACGTTAGACAACATTAGTGTTCCTCCTCCTCCTCCTCCTCTTCTTCCTCCTCCTCCGCCTCCTCTTCTTCCTCCTCCTCCTCCTCCTCTTGTTGATAAAAGCTTTAGGAAAAGCAGTTTCATTAAGCTGTATGTTCTGAAGGTTTTCCAACTTCTGAGTTGATTATTAAACGTAGAGAACTGCAGAGCAAAGTGTGGAGGAGGCAGCATTCATGTAAATAATGGTCCACAACCCTGAATGTAAGCGTTTTCCTACCTGCTGATCTGCTTTGACAATAAAACATCCAGCCCAACCTTCAGTTCCTTCACTAAAAGAAAGCCTGTCATTGATCCAAAGGCCCAAGCCTTTGAAGGATGCTACTCTTTCAGCTGAGTCCCCTCCTACGGTCTGAATGCTAACATCATCTGAGATTTGAGAGCGAGCTCTGGAAAAGATTGTGAATTTCGTGGGACCGACGTGGGACCCTACAGTGAGGCCTGCAGCTGTTCCAACCTGGAACAAATGAAATGATATGCAGGGAATTCCTGAAGCCATCAAAACTAATCTCATCAAAAGAACCATCGAGGTGTGATCTGTCTCACTCCATCAGCCAGCAGACGGAGACGCATCACAGGGACGTAATTCAAGTGTCAGTCCTGAAAAGGTCTAACCAGCCAGAATAACTGAGGATACCTGTGCAGGTGTTGCTGAATGACATGAATTCTTTTACCTGTTTCACACACAGCTGTTGTCTTCTTAATTCCGGCTCCAGTTATCATGCAACTACATGCCGCCCTTTCAAAATAAAAGCAGCATGAGGAGAGAATCACAACATTCATATGACTGTCTGATAGGACGCCACAGCTGACAGAGACAGCAGCTCAGTTTGTTATGAAGAGAAATGTTTGTGCGTTTCAACTCAAAATGAAGAGTCATTTTGGCCAGGAATCTAATTAACAGTATGTTATAATTTGCAAAACATGTACTGCAGGAGAAACTTAATAATACCAACAAACATGTGTTGGGAACTTCAGGTCCTGGAGGAACACCAGTGAGCAGCAGCGGCAGGTGTTTGAGCTCCAGTAGAAGCCGTCCAATGAGCTGCCACCTCCAAAAAGCTCAGGTGACCTGCAGTGGAGGACAAACTGATCCTGGTCTCTGCTGAACTTCAGGAGGGTTGTCCCCGCCGTGCTAGGACTGCAGCCGTTCTGCGTGTCCTTAGTTCCCGTGTCAGTGGGCCATGAGTTAAGAGTTAACTTTCTGAGGTGTGTATGAGGTGTCCCCCTTTAACCCTCACACTGGCACACCTGAGGACACACACACACAAACACACACACAGTCTTACAGCATGTGGAGTGTATTATCTGTTATGCATTGATTGAAAGGCTCACCGTATGTTGGAACATTTCAGGCACACTCTCGTCCTTATGTGAGCCGCATGAACATACACACCCCCTGACACACACACACACACACACACACACACACACACACACACACACACACACTCGTAGGCAGTGGCAGCGTGCCACCTCAGGCTCAGCTGGTCTTGAAATAGCCAGGCGTCCGTGGCCACGCTGTAATCTGACTGATGTTTGACTGATGCTGCAGCTTGTGTAAATATCCTGAGAGCAGCGAGAGCAGCTCATCCTGCACGAAACAGCCCAGCAGTCACTTCGGTCCAACGCAGGAGGACAACAAAAGTCAGAGGGCTCATGTTATCGGGCAGGAGCAGCGTCACAAATTAACGGGAGCAAATCTCAGAATGCCCCTAAAAACAGTGATTGAGGGCTCAACATTGCGTTCATTAAATTTCTATTTTCGTCTCCAGCACAGAAACTCACAAAGAGCGCTGCTGTTTACACAACACTGTTGTTCTGATACCTCGCAGAGGCCACGCAGTCCTGCTGCTGTGGTCAGCTCCTCATTAAATATCTCCAACTGTTACTCGAGAAAACAACCCAAATCACGAGCGTCACCAACACCACAAATCCACAAATCACATGGAATAAGAGCTGCTGCTTCTGCAGTCGAGGAGTGGAACGTGGACTGGCTCGGTGTTGAAGTGAATGAGGCGGCTCTCCTCTTCTGTATGATGATGATGATGATGGGAGCCAATCAAACACAGCCAGACAGCTGGAAGCTCATCACACAAACACCTAAAAAAGCAGCAAACAAGCAAGAAAGCATCATTGATTGATTAACAGCAACATTAGCCACTTTAAAATGTCTTTGCTGTGTTAGCTAACGGTGTTAGCAATAAATGCTAACGGTGCCAGCTAACGTTAATGTTACGACTACATGCGGGTCTTATGCCAGGATCAGAGCGCTGTGTCACGATACATCTTATCTCACGATTATGTGGAAGTTCAGAGGTCATAAGTGTGAGTGAAGCAACTGTCAATCATCAATCAGTCAATTTATTTCAATCATGAAATATTGTTCCAGTGATGTATCACACGTCTTTTATCTGAGTAATTAAAAGTACTGTTTCCCAACAACTTATCTCCAGCTTTGTTTCCTTTATGTTGGACAGCTTTAAAATGAGAATCAGATGTTTGAAAATCTCACAGAAAATCAAGTGTTTGTCTGTGAAAGCGACAGACATTCAATCATTCTGCTGTCCAGTCGCTGGAACGCTGGACTCACCTGCTGGGCTGGGAGTGCTTTGTGTGTTTTAAAGTCAATGAGTTGCCAGACTTGTCAAACTCATTTATCACACAGGTGGCGATGAGAACGAGGCCGAGGCGAGTCACCTGCTTCGCGTGTCAACCTTTGGCTGAACGAAGCTGATTCTGATGCAAGAGGCGGCGGCTGCGTGAAATGCCCACTTTTCTTAACTAACCTGCTGCTGTCAGGTGAACTGTTCGAGGACGAAGCCGTTCACAGCTGAGACCAAACTGTAAGAGATTACAAACTACAAGATCAAATTTAATCAAACTGTTGATTAATAAATGTTGAAATGAAGCTTCGGTGATGAGGAGAGACACATACACGTCACACACATCTGTGTGAGTTCCTGCTCTTTCACACACACTCACGCCTCATGTGGTGTTTTCAGTGATCAGTGACCTCTGGTGGTAAAATCTTTTGTCCTGTGTCAATGTGCAAAAATTACACTTATGAAAGTTAAATGACGTCACCTCAGTGTCACTTTAAGCTTGTTAATAACATGTTGGAACAGGCAGATAATGGAATCTGTGATGAGCACTCAGGTCAGGTCTTATCTTCGCGTGGGAAAGCTCTGAGATTTAGCATTTGTTCTAGATTTTAAGTTTTATTCGTTTAAAGCTAACATTGCAAACATAAAGCTGTGCCTTTTATTTAGAAGTTACAGTCAGTATTTTGTCTGACCACAGGAAGACCTCCCTCCTTTAATTTCTGCTGAATGTCTCTGGATTCATTCTGGATTTATTAAATTTGGCTTTGACGAACATGTTGCAGTTCTAACTCTTCTCCAGCAGAGGGCAGCAGGGACTCGTTGAATTCAGGATTAAACCAGTGCAGCTGCTGGTTCATTTCAACCAGGGCTGGACCACATGAGCTGAGGAGGGAGCAGAGCAGCAGCCACACAGAGATGGTTTCAGAGAGCAGGAGCAGATCTGGAGTCTGCGAGTTCTTCAAATGTTCAAAATTCAAACAAAAATATTTACTATCATTGATCTTTAGTGTCAGTCCCTGAAATGATATCTTCCATCAAATGAGTCATGGGTGATGTGCAGTGTATTTTCTATCGAAACACTGCAGCACAAATGCTCTTCACCACAGTCAGTTATCACCACCGAAGAGTTTTCATGGTGCTCTGACTGACTGAAAGACGCTTTAGGCTGCAGAACATTCAGAAAATTATAAAGAACAAACTCTCTACAGAGCCAGAATGTTTCAGTCTCACACGACACACAACTTCAAAATGAGTTGGACTGAAAGCAAAACATTAGTCCTGAGTGTCTGCTAAAAGACAGCAGGCGCTGAAGACGCGAAGGCAAAGCTGGCGACAGAATCACGCCAGAGCAGCTCGGGAGGCTCTTCGCAGCTCAGTGGAAGCCTGCATTCGTTTGGCAGCGTGCATGAAGGTGTGTGCCCACAATGAGCAAAGAGAGGAGAAATGAAGACGGTGGAGAAAAGCTGAGGAATAAAAGCGGAGTGGAACTGAAGCGGCGAGCTGCCAGACCCTCGCTGTGCCTGAGTCCTCACAGGCAGACAGCCAGCGTCCAACATGGGGGGTCTCAGTGTCCGAATCTATGGAGGATCTGACCCATGCTGCTCCCTGCTGTGCGTGTGTGTGTGTGTGTGTGTGTGTGTGTGTGTGTGTGTGTGTGTGTGTGTGTGTGTGTGTGTGTGTGTGTGTGTGTGTGTTGTAAAGGACAATCAAGCCACCATGGAAATGTGAAGTAGGAGAGGTGATTATGATGTGGGTATTGGAGTCCTGGATGTGAGAAGCCTGTAATAATGGACGTAATAACAGACGATCCAGCTGATGACTTTCTTCCAGTTTTGCTCGTCAGTCCAGCATAAATACTAATGTGGAAGATGATTCAGACAGACAAAAAGTGTGCACATGGTTGGCAATGAAAGGAAAAGCTTTAATAAATGAGAGGAGAAACATAAGATGCCTCCACACAGAGCATAAAAGCCCAGTGGATGGTTTGATTATGCAGATGATGTCGATCATAAACTGTGGAGCTGCAGCGCTCAGCTCTCAGCCCAGTAACACCTCAGGAGGGAATATTTCTCACCGACCTGCAGGATCTCTGCCAAGGAGCACTTAAGCTGGCACTTAATGTTCATGTTTCCAGTAATTTGTGACCTAACTGTCCGCCCCCTCGCAGCAGGAGATCTGTCAGGCTTTAAGGTCGACTTGCTGATGGTCTGCTCGCCTGCAGACTCTGCAGTAGTGCTGGATCACTGCTGATGCTGCTTCTAAGGAGTCCTTAAAGGAAAGTTATCACCATCGCTCGCCAGCCTCTGCTGTTTTAATTGGTTTGGCTGCAGAACAGGTTGTTTGCAGACGACGTCACGTCAATCTTTTGTGGTGGCGTGAACTGCAGATGGAGGGCAGGAAGTGATTTTCTGCATAGCAAGCACGATAATGCACACTCAAAAAGCTGATGTTTTGTGTCCTTTACAGAGAAAACACAGGAGCTTTTATTGAGTACCAAGTGTTGTTGTTCATGAGGGTGAAAAATGAAAGAAATTTAGCGAAAACGCTGGAAAAAACAACTTGTTAACTGTCTGCGGTTGGGAGGAGCCGAGTGGGTTAATGGTGGAAATGGTTTAACATTAGCGACTGTTTTAAATCTATGGTGAGAGATTTAAAGTCATAACTACAAGCAACACCACCAACACCTGTTAAATCAGCGTTTCACATGAGACAGCTGAAGGTAAATAACTTACCCTGTCTTGTTTCGTAATGATCCACGTCTTTCGTAGAGTTTCAGCGACCTTTGTGAGCGGTTACCGAGCAAACAACCTGAACGTAAACGCCAACATTCAGCACCGCAGCGGTTGCTGAATGTTGAAGGTTTGCTGCTTGGTTAATCCATAGGACATAAAGCTACACACCCTTAAAAACCCAAACGACAGTCATCCCGGGGCACTTTGGTACCGAGGTCGTGGACCCAACCCTTGTTTGTCTCCATGCTTTCGTCTGTTTTCATTCATTTTTTTTAGAGCAGAACGAGCAGTTTAACGTTTTGATTCGGCTCTGCCGCTCTGAGCACGTGTCCTCAGGGCGACGAGGAGCATATTAGCATGTTAGCTTGTTAGCATGAATGAATGGATGAATGTACGATCACCATGTCTAACTGAACAAAATACAAAGCTCTGCAGGTTCACACTTTAGTTCTTTAGCATAGTGCATGTGTGTGTGTGTGTGTGTGTGTGTGTGTGTGTGTGTGTGTGTGTGTGTCAGTGCCAACAAGTACACAGGGTCATACAACCCCTTTTAACAAATTGCAGGCTACACTATACATTCTGCCAGACTGCAACAGATCTTACTTCAACACACACACACACACACACACACACACACACACACACACACACACACACACTGCACTTGGGCTGTTGACATGGCAACCACTGAGAGGTGTCCAGGCTCTCCAGATTCCCGTTTCCTCCCTCTTTTTCTGTCCTTGGGAATCACTCCACCACAAAGTTAGATGTTCTATTTTTAAAGCCGAGCCTGCTCGCTGACTGGAATACTGAGTGGACTCGAACCAGGAGGAGAGTCACTGTGTCTCAGAGAAAAACCACAGAGATGCTCCTTAACCAGCTCCTCCAAGGTTTTTATCTAAATGTCAGGCACGCTGCTCCACCCACCCTCCCAGAGAGCTGCTCTCCTCCACCCTTTGGCCTAAAAGGATCCAAATTTTCTGATTTTCCAGAACATTAGAGACACTGCCATCATCTTCTGATCCTGAACCTCCATCAGGCGCTGGAATTATGGCGCTGTTAAGAACTTACTGCTGGAAACGATGTCGTCTCAGCAAAGCTCTGCTGCTGCCTCGAATATGTTTAGTCGCTGTGACCTCTCACTGCAAAGGTGGGTGCTTTCTCTCAAGGTTACAGCTGTAGAGCTACACATGACTGATTCCCCCATCTGTCTGTTTTGTGTGGGACAAACCTTTGTTTTCTCAGAGGCTGTAAGAAAATTTGAGGGGTTTGTTTCCATTTCACAGAGCAGCAAACTGCAGCCACAGATCAGGGGAAGAGCCCAGCGAGGAAACATGCAGCTGCAGCGTTCAAGGTGAAGCAATGACGACGGACTTGTTCTGCAACACTGCGTCAGAGCTAATGGATCAATGAAGTGGACAACGACAGGAAAGCTGAGAAAAAATGAGTCCATGTGAGGCGGAGAGAGAGACAGAGTTAAGAAACAGGAAGAAGGGACATCAGGCGACTCGAACGACTCATCCATAATGTATGACTTCATGAGACGGAGCAGTGAAACATCTGAAACGTGGCTACGCCTGAAAGCTTCGCCTGAAGGGTCATCAGACCGGATCCAGAGAAATACCCAAAGAATGCAGAACTTTTCCAGGATTTCCTCTTTGAATGTTTCTGACGGAACATTTTCATGAAGAGAATATCAGACCCTAATATTACCAAGACGTTATGACCTCTGTTCTATGAAACTACATATCATATATGTATCTGATAAAGTGTGAAGTACATGGCAAGTGGAAAAACATTTCTCTGTTTCAGGTATTTTGTTTTTATTGTAGAATTCCAGAAACAGTGTTAAAAGTCTGTAAAAAAAAAAAAAAAAAGGCTAACTGACACAAATCACATCAAAGCAGACTGTTTTTACAGAACACTTACACAAAGTTTACAGAAAATATTAGTCACACGAATAATAAAACACTCAACATACAGCATCTATTCACCTACTGATCAATACTGCCACCGTCATCGCGATGGCGATCGATCGATTGTTTTTCTGTTAGTCAGCTCCAACATGACACAGTTTACAGCTTCAGTTTCATCTGATTAAACGTTTCTAGAGAGCAAAACAAACTACAGCAAACTTCATATGAAAAAAACATCCCAAAGCTAAACGAGCTCGTTAACACAAACTGTCATCTGATTGGTCCTTCGTCGTTCTCTCCGCTGTCAGTTTACTTCAGCAGATTGTCAGCGTATCGATCATTAGAGTATCGTTCAGATTGCCAGGTTTTTGTACGAGATTCAGAAGAACAAAGTGTTTTATTTCTGACCTAATATTCAGTGATATTTGAAAATGTGATGCTCTTATACTTCTGCAGCTCAAAGTTGAAATAAAATGAGAAGTACCATCAAAGAGGAGCTGGCTGATGACATTTAAAGAACATCTTTACGCAGACTGTGAGCTCACGGCATCAAAAACGAGCTTCCGTCATCGTTTCCCATCAACCCTCAAAAAACTTGACGAAGAAGGAGCAGACGGAGTGCCACCCCTCGCTGCAGTAACTCTGCACCGGCTCCATGTCGTTCACCACTCCCTCCTCCTCAAACCCAGTCCTCTCCTCCCTCCTCTTCTTCTCCTCTTCCTCCTCCTCCTCCTTCTTCTTCCTCCTCTCTGCCTTCCCTCCGTCTGAGCTCTTGCTGGCCGTCGCTCCCTTCTTCTTCCCTCCCTTCCTCTCCCCCTCCCCGCTGCGATGGGCGAGCTTCATGTGGGCCTCGGTGGGAGCCTTCTTGCAGGTTTTGGCCTTCAGGACTTTCTCTCCTTCACAGGCGTTCTGCCTCTTCTTCAGCTTCCCCACCAGCTGCTTCCAGTACTGGCTGGACTTCACCCCGTAGGCCTGGCAGAGGTCTGGCTTACCTGCATAACGACACCAATACCTGCAGGAGAGGAGGAGGAGCGGGAACGGGAAGAGGAAGGAGTTTGACAAAGACAGGAAGCTGCAGCTTTAATGAGATCATGAGGCTTTCAGACAAACCGCTGAGGTACGGAGCCGTGTCCATGGACACAGCAGGGCCGATACGTTTGATGCACACCTGTTCTCTTAATCAGCCCTCTAATCACAGCAATCAGGACTGAGGGTAAAAATATTCCTCTTCTTTTCACTTTAGTGACAAACCTGCATGTGATCGAGTAAAAAGAAGCTCCTTTTGATTGGAAACTTAACATGAGAGATAAACCTGGTCCATGACGTTCAAAACATTCAGGGAAACGATGGAAACTGTAATTTCAAATGTGTGTTTTTAAATGTAATGTCATTGTACAGTTGATAATAATATTTGGAGAGATGTGAACAAAAACATCCAATAAACTGTGAGCACTGAGCAGCGTTCGTGGAGACGGCACCAGGAGTTCGTGTCAGTGCTGGTCTCACCTCTGCTGGTCTCCTGCTGTTTCCGTGCTGCAGTTCACCATCAGGCTCACCAGACCTTCACCGGACGTCTGCCAGACGCAGCGATGGCCCTCCTTGGTGGTCAGCTCTCCGGAGCCGGGCACCGAGCGGTTTCGAGGTCTCTTGGCCGGTGGGGGTGTCGGCGGAGGCTGGCGGGGTTTGTCGAGTTTCCCCTGCCCGGGCTGCCGCTTCGCCTCGCTGGGGACAGGGAGGCAGAGGAGGAGGAGGAAGATGAAGCTGCACTGCAGGACACTCATGGTGGCTGGGAGGAAAAGAAGATCTGAAAGTCAGTTTATTTTCTGGAGCGTCTGAATGCTAACATGATGATGTTCAACAGGCGTAATCTGACCATGTTCCATGTGAGGCACATAATCATGGGATCACCAAAGACATTAGAGTTTATTCAGGGGGAATTTCTGGACCAGATTTCACTGAATCCAGTATTTGTTGAGATGTTTCCCTCAAAACCACAAGTGTCTGAGGATCAGCATCAGCCTTCGTCCTCCATTAACATCTGTACAAGAGGCTGACAGATCTTGACTTTTAGTATCACATACTGTTCAAGAATAAGAAGCTAAAGGTTTACAGTCAGTGCTGGGAATGGAGTGACTGGGATTGACCTGGACTGCCTGAATAATCCTGCTGCAGAGTCTTTTATCAGAGCTCTTTGTCTGAGGAATGCCTTTCAAACCCACATCTCATGACGTCACCGGCGAAACTTTTCTGACCAGAGAAACTCGCTCAGAGCCACAGAGGACGTGATGCAGCTGCTCTGCAGGCTGAATGATGTTCTCTGTTGGATATATTGACTGTGCTGCTTCAGCATTATTAATCTTTAAGTAGCTTGGACTCTCTGGTTTCAGGAGCTCAGAAGGTCAGAGAGGCACAACACGAGTGTTAAATGTTAGAAATGGACAATGGACCCAGAGAGGGGGCGTCGGTCTCTGTCAGCGGCTTATTGAAAACCAGCCGAGCGTCAAAAACACTCCCCCAAGAAGAGTGCAGACCGGACATGTAGCTATCAAACGGGGGGGGGGGGGGGGGGGGGATTACAGCTGAACTCACACCTCATAATCTGTCACTGGTTTATTTCTTAGAAAAACTTGTTTTTATGAGGAAAAATACAAGTATGTGGTGCAAATAAAGAGGAAATAAAGACAGAGCAGTAATTTAATATGTTGTTGACTGAATAAACATCTAGAACTTAAAAATAAAAACACAAACAAAAAAAAATTGGACTCTTGACTTGAGAAAAGTCTCTCAGCTTCTTTGTTAAATTAACTGTGTTTGCACTCTGAGTTAATGAGTGAGCCTGTGCCCTCCGGTCAGCACGGAGACACTGAACGCACCGTTAATGATGTGATACAGCGAGAACAACAACACCGTAATTAATCCCATTAATAATAATTCAGCAAAATGAAATCTAAAGTGCACTCTGTTCCAGAGCGTCGAGGTGTTTCAGCTGATGAAGAGTTCTTCAGTAAATGATGAGTGGGATTTCTAATCAGGCACTTTAGCACAATTATTCTCTTTTTTTTTTTTGTTTGTCACGGCGGGGACCAACACACACACTTGTACTGTCAAATGTAAGAAAACAAGCCAGAAAAACAACCAGAAAAACGTTCGTATCGTCTGACTACGACTCACCGAACACCTACTGTCAGCAGCGACCTCTAGTGGCTGAAGTCAGTAAGACGGAGGCAAAGAAGGAAGTCAGGTGATGCAGTGTAAAGAGTTATGGAGGAAGGCGGGGTGGATGAACGGGTCTGACATCAAAAGTCAACGTTGGCTTATTGTAACTTACGTGAAGTACTGAAGTTGTGTTGAGTACGTAACAGTAACTCAGTTTCCAAAACTAAACAATTTCACAACGTTAGCGTGACGATGAAGCTCGGCACGCCTGCCGCTCTCCAACAATCAAACATGTTGTTTCAGGAAGATTTCACTGAAGTTTGACCTGTTCAGCTGTTTAGGTGTGAGGACGTGTTGAAGACAAAAGATGTGATGCCTGAAAAGACGACATCATTGTCTCAGGAGTTTGTGGAGACCAAACCAGAGAGACGAGGACAGCGAATTTTAAGACTCCAGTCAGTTTCGTTTCAACACTGAACAATGAATTTCACAAATTAAAAGCCCTCAAATGAAGAAGAGGAGGTGTGCAGTTATTCTCCCTGTTACAGGAAATGAATGGACACAGCACACTGAGGGAGGCCCTCAGCATCCACACCGTGCTTCATCCTTCCATTCAGGCAGGGCGGGTGGAGTCCAACACGAGTGTCTTTTATAACATGAAACTCTGTGAACGTAACCAGTGGTGGCTTCGATTTCCAGCCTGGTGGAAACTGCTGGAACCAGTTTATTTATGACAATAGTTACCAGAAGACGAAGAGAAGCGAGCTCATCCTGATGTGCCGACGCCGCGAAGCTGTGACTGAGTGAATGTCTGACAGGAGAAGGTCGCCGGAGAAAATAAAGTTTGATAGATGAATGAATGAATGTTGAAGAGAATCTCAACAGATTATAATAGTAACATTACGCACTGCTCGTTCATTCCTCGAGCGTTGGCTCGGCGTCGGCCTGCGAAGTGATGCGGGCCTGATGGGTGTGTGAGCCTGATGTATGTCGACATTAATGTTAGCAATGAATTATTTTGGAAAATAAACAGTATCTGAAATGAAATAAATCTGTCAATTATGAATAAAATCATCCTCAAGCGACGTTAAATTCCTTGTTTCTGGTCCAGAGCAGCTCTCTGTGCATCTTTGTGTCAGTCAGACAGGATCAGCGTCTCCATCCAGCAGTAAACAGAGTTTTTGGATATTTTCATGTTTTTCATTGTTTTTGAATGCAAACCTTTTGTGTTTAACTGAGCCTGAAGGGATTTCATGTTCAATATAACAAAGCTCTCCTCAGCTGAGCTGGAGGTCGACGCTGAGGAACAACAAGCTGCACGCCTGAACTCTGCAGCTGTTACCTGCCTGTCCACCTAAAGATGAAGACATATTTAACTTCCTACACGTAGAGCAGAGTTTCCCTTTTTCCTCTCAAATGATTTTTTTCATTTTAATGCAAAATATTCTGGATAAAAACATGCAGAAGCAGCAGATTACACGGATCTCTGCGGGCAGTAAAAGCATCTGCTGCGGCGTTGGAGCAGGGGTTTGTGGGACATGAAAAACAAAGACGAGCTGCACCAAAACAAAAATAATCCCCCTTCCAAGCACACCCCCACCCCTCCAAACACACCCCTCATCAATAAGTCATGCCAAAAAAGCTACTATTTCTTCATCATCTGCTTCTGCGCTCCAACATTTGCTCTGACGGTTGGAGGAAGAAGCAGAGAGGAAGAGGAGCTGAGAGTTTGTTGTTCAGTGTGAGCAGAGGCCCGGTGTTCTTACCATGTGATGCTCCACGGCTTGCAGTCGCTGTGAGAATGTGGGGGCCACGAACACTCGGATAAAAGAGGGGGGACGACGAGGATAAAGGAGGAGGAGGAAGGAGGGGGGCAGAGGAAGAACTGCCCACCCAAAACTAAGACCACCTCCCACATTCAGCCCCCCCTGACAAAACGTGTGTGAGAAGAAGACAATGGACACGCTCGCCAAAGGTTGCTCTCTGAGCGACGCTGACGGCGCCTCGAGGCCCCTGATGCTTCAGTGACGTTCAGCTCGCGAACAAAACGCCTCTCTGTTCATCACTGGAAGGAGTTTTCATGTTTTCATGTTCATGATGCTGCAGCAGAGTTTGGTTTTCAGCGCTGCAGGTGTGAAGGAACCAAACTTTTACTGCATTTTGACGTAAACCAAAAGCAAATATCACGATATCTGCTCTTTCCATCAGTTTGAGGTTCCTGGTGAGTTTGTTTCAGACCTTCTGTTAACCGGACTGAAGAGGTCGTCCTTTGAAACTGTTTGGAAAAGAGCAGCAACGTTCCAAAAATGCTTGGCAGCTGATTGGATGAACCATCTGTCCATCACTGTCTATCAAAGAGTGTCAACCAATCAGATCAACGAACCAAATGACATCATTGGAGAGTGAAACTGTTTCTGGAGAAAAGTCTTCTCAGCTCCGACCTCTTCAGGAGCCTCCATTAAACCACGCCCACCCATCGCTGCCAGTACATCCACGCTGGATGCTGATTGGTCCGAAGGGCTGCAAGTTCAGCCAGGAGCGCGTAACTGCCACCCCGCGTGATCTCATGTGAATCCTCGCAGCTGTAAGCAGAGAAATGAACCACAGAAGAAGAAGATGTCACTGTTAGCTTTGTTTTGTTTAGTTTTGCTTTCTAAAAAAATAAAAAAAATCTACGATATTTGCATAAAAGTTAATTTAAAAACTGTAAGAATGAAAGCAGCCAATCGGAATCAGAGCCTTCTCAGTGACGCTCTGTGTTGAGTCAGCTGGTAGAAATCAGTCAGCTGTAAAGAAGAAGAAGAAGAAGAAGAAGAAGAAGAAGAAGAAGAAGAAGAAGAAGAAGAAGAAGAAGAAGAAGAAGACACGATGACACGGACATTAAAAATGTAAAACTAGTAAAATCAAATTTAATTTTTCCACAAAATCAGAAGGCTTCAGGCTCATAGAAGAGTGTTGTTGTTATACATGTTGATTTTTTTGTACCAGACTCTGAACGTTGCACATGATCAGCTGGATTTATGACGTATTGATTTACTCTTCGGGGTAAAACAGCCAGTATTGATTCCTTTCTTTCTTTGTCTTTGATATCGGCTCTTTTGTGCAGTTCTGCGGTTCCTCGATTGAAGCTCCACTACGCAAGTATTCAAGCAAGTTTCTGTACATGTACAGTTACTATAGCTGTTGTTTAATAGCATTTCAAAGACTGCATTTGGCTGTTGAGCAGCTCTGATTTGCACGTTGAAATGAAGGAGTCTCTCGTAAATATGTAGAAAGACTAAAGGTGCAGGGAAGCTGAAGCTGACTATTCCCCTGAACCTGAATGCCACATGAGCTCCTGCAGAGCTGTGGCCTTTACGCCACAAATCTGCAGCTGGTTTTAGAGTAAGAGATAACAAATACAGTAGAAACAAATATCCAGCGAGCTACTCGTCTACATGCAGCCCCAAAATAATCCATAATGCATGACTCACAGCTCACAAGCTCTCTGTTCTGCATTTCTATTGGCCCGCTCTCTTTCTGTCTCTCCTCTGTCACTGTATTTATAACAGTTAGTAACTCGGCCCTCAGCGAGATGAATGAGGAGAATCTCCTCTGTCCTCCAAGACAAAGACTCGAGCAGAAATCTGGGTCACAGCTTAACCCCCCGCCGACACCCTGTCATCGCCGCCCAGCTCCTTCTCATTCACCTCAGGGGTCGGTGGAGATCCGAGGACGGCTCTTTCCACGCACACGCTGCCAAGAATCTGCTTGGCGAGAGGAGGATGCTCTGAAAAACAAGCCAACAAGTGCAAGCGTGTTGTTCCGCCCAGTCTGGGCCAATCAGGAACAAATATGTCACCTCGTTTTCAGCTCTGAAGGCGCTTCGCTCTGCAGGCAGGACGGAGCTGTGACGAGCATCAGATCAGTGGAGTCAGAGGAAATGTGTGCAAACGAGGGAGATCTTCTCCATCAGCTTCATCTTTGTGTTCACATGAGTTTACGCTCGGCAGTGGAAGAACAGAACCTTTATTTAATACAATTAGCAGCATTACCAAACAAAAACACAATTACAAGTAAAATCCTGCACTCATCTTTCACTTCAGGTGGCACTGAAGTCATCACTCGGAGTCATGTTTGCCTCCACTAGATGAAAGTAAGTCAAGTCTCACCTCTCACTGTAGCTCTGTCTTCACCACCTGAACCAAATATCTGCATCTTTAGCCGACAGATTTTCCTCCTTATTCCAGCTTTGCAAACCTCTACCCACCCCACACCCACAAAACTCAGTTATCCCAAAATGAATTCAACCTGACCAAAGCAGGAGAGCCCAGCAGCCCTGGAAATTAAACAAATGATTAAAAATAAATGATGTTGTGTTCACTTGCATTTCAGCTTGATGAGACCAACTCGTTCACAGTCGTGTTTTGTCATTTTAACATTTAATCTAATGTAGATTTAAGTAGAAAGACACACAAAGTGCACAGTGACAGTTGGGATGTTTTGAGGAAGAAACTGCTTTCCTGATCTTGTGTGTGTTTGTTCCTGAGCTTTTGTGCACATTAGGAAGTGTGTGTGACAGTGTGTCCTTGTGCTTGCCACATGTGAGGGTTCACAGGAGAACAGGCAGCAGCCGGGACTCTGGTGCCTCCTACTGGTGCTTTCTGGAAACAAACTCATGAGAGCTGATTAGAAAAAGGAACAGTTCGTCTGTAATTGTTGGAGGAAACGGTCTGACGTGCAAAAACTAGATGACATTTTACTGTTTCAAGCAACTGCAGATTTTATTTTGCAAGCACATTTGTACAGGCTGTAATAATCCCTGCATGGAAATCAAAACTACGTACAGTAGCAGCAGTGCACAGACCGTGAGCGACAGCAGTATTCATACAGATCAGTTTCATGGCTGCTGCAGGGTTCGTTCTGCCTCCTGCAGGCTTGATTTCAACGTCTGCTACTAACTTTGTCTCTTCTCTGGAGAAAAAAGTGTGTGTGTGTGTGTGTGTGTGTGTGTGTGTGTGTGTGTGTGTGTGTGTGTGTGTGTGTGTGTGTGTGTGTGTGTGTGTGTGTGTGATGAGCTGATGATGACTCTGGGTCCTTGACAGCAAACACAGGCATAGACTTTCTTCTTCTCAGCGGCCGTTGAGAGGCGGCCGCAATCAGCGCTCCATCGCCGCCGTCACCTCCTCTGCTGTGATTACTGCAGTGATTATGACACCAAACCACGGCCTCGAGTGTGTGTGTGTGTGTGTGTGTGTGTGTGTGTGTGTGTGTGTGTGTGTGTGTGTGTGTGTGTGTGTGTGTGTGTGTGTGTGTTATAGAGACAAAAGAGCGATGGATAGAAGGTGTAATGGCCACAGACTGGACGAGCCTGAAGAAGAGTCGTCTGTCATTGAAAAACCGTTTAAAGCTGAGAGGGCTGCTCTCTCAAACCGCCAATGATGTGGAGGATGTCACGTCTCAGCTGGACTGAGCACCGGTGAGCTGGAGATGGTACAATTCATCTCATGCTTCTTCTCTGTCTTTCATTTGAAAAAGATGTCCTTACGCTGCTCTTTTGTCTCAGCAATTTCTATCTTTTATGTGCAGCGGCAGGTAATCCGGGAAGCAGCTTGAGCTTCATGCAGAGCCCGAGAAGGACAATCATGGTGGTCAGAGCTTCACTCAGGTTACATGCTGTGAAGTTCTGATGCGTCCACGACATTTGAGCATGAGCCCCAGGTTCACGTCGTGCCACGTGGGAGTGATAGGAATCAAAAGCAGGCATGGACGGACACGTACGCTCATGCAGATGTTTTCGTTAATTAAACTTCTGCTCTGCTTGGAGCAACGCTGCAAATGAATGAATCAATGAGGCTTTGTGGCTATTGGGAAGCAGCAGGTGACACAAAGAGAATATTAACGAGAGTTAACAAAAGAGCGTATGAATGAAGCCTGTGATGCCTGGAAATTAAAGTTTAGTTCCACAGAAGTTTTAATCCTTCTTCATTTGATCTGAAGCAGCTGTGACATTCAAACCATCTGAGCTGCTTTCTGCCTGATCAGCTGAGCATCCCCTGCAGGACGCAGCCGTCAACAACACCGAGGAGGCGACGGCACCTTGTAAACGCTAAAGCTGAAGGTGTGTGAGTCTGTGAGCGAGTTTAGATCAGAACATTTAACCAGCAGGTTTGGGGGAGAAGGTCTGAGGCCGTCACCTTTCAGCCCAGAGGCGGCTGCACGGCCGACGTCCAGAACACAGAAAACAAAAGCACACGTGAATAAATTAGCATGAACGTAAGCAATAGCATCACTGAAGCTCAAAGGAACGTGGAGCAAACTTTGTTTACCACCGACATTATAAGAATATGATTTTTTTTTTTTTTAAAGCTGAACTTAGCAATAATTTTTGTGAAAAGCACGTAACAAAAAATAAGTTTCACAAATAAGTTTACAAAATAAAGCATCTCTTGTACTTTTCCTGAAATGTCTTTTTCCATCTCCATCTTCTTTAGTCTCCACCTCTCGGACATGGTTTGACTATTTCTGTGTTAAAAATCAGTATGAAGTCATGTGACTCATGAAGAGTAATGACATAAAACATGTGAGACATGGATTTACCTTCAGAGTAAAAAGCCTTTATATTTGACACCAGCTCTCAGAACTTAAACCTTACAGTTAACGCTGTGACGATCAGTAAAACACAGCAGGGGTCATCGTTGGTGGTGCAAAGAAGTTGATGAACAACAAGAAGTAAATCTTTGTTGTGTCACCAAACAATAAAACCTCATTACAGGCTCATATTTCTGCATCATATGTCCAGATTTGAGCTCTGTATCGTAGAAACGTTCACCCCGACCTGACGTTATTTCAGCGTGTTTTGTGTTTATCGTTAGGTGGTGCCCTCTAGTGGCTGTAGTAATTATGGCGGGAGCAAAGGAGGAAGTCAGGTGATGTAAAGAGCAAGAGAGTCCACAGATGGAGGAAGGTGGGGTGGATTTTAACAAAAAACATGAACTTTTCTTAAACTTCACCTCATAGTTTTGGTGCCTAAATGTAAGAAAACGGTTTCAACATGAGGATGAAGGTCGCTGGTTCTCTTCAAGGGTGAGAAGTCATTTCGTCACTGGCAGTCGACCTGTTCAGCCGCTGAGGTGTGAGGACGTGTTGACTCTTTACCTCCTGCTGTCTCCTCACCAGCTTCCATGTGTGGACAGAATGCAGAGCGGAGGACGCAGACAGACACCAGGTTTAAATGCAGGACATCACCTGGTCGTTCATTACCTCCTACAGCCTGATGCAGACTGCATCCTAACACCAGCTGTTCAGAGTGAAGAAGAAAAGGAATGGAGGGAGACGTGTGTGTGTGTGTGTGTGTGTGTGTGTGTGTGTGTGTGTGTGTGTGTGTGTGTGTGTGTGTGTGTGTGTGTGTGTGTGTGTGTGCACGCGCGTGTGTGTGTCGAGCTGGAAACAGGGAGGAGAAGTGTGTGTTCTTGTGGACTGTGACACCTGGTGTCACATCGTTTAGGAGGCAATCAAAGAGCTGTGAAATGTTAACATTGCAAACATCGTTCATTGTCACTGCAGAGCTTAAAAGCAGGATGAGACTGACTTCACCACCTGATGAGGTTTGATGTTGACCTCCACATGTGATGAAGCAGTGTCAGTATGTTCTCTCAGGGCGGAGTGGACCGTCTCACAGGACGGAGGCTGTTTCTATCAGCTGACCGACGGCTTCTGTTCCAGACATAAACTGTGGGCTCTATCACTGGTTTCAGTGGAGGGACACAGCAAAGATCACGTTTGCTCCTCGGAGAAGACAAAACAAACTAAACAAAAACAAAAAACAGATTCATTCATTTTTTTTTTATCTTGGTGCACTTTGAGCTGCAAATCCTGTATGAAAGGTCCTACAAATAAAGTTTATGATTATTATTGTTATTATTATTTACTTAAAGGTTCAGGGTGTTTAATTTAGTGCCGTCTAGTGGTGAGTTTGCAGATTGCAATCACCTGAACACTCACCTCGCCCTCCCATACAGGAGCACCTAAAAATGCAAATAAAAACCATGAGAAACATGAAAGCCGTTCTCCAGAGGCAGCGTTGCTTTGTCCATTCTGGGCTACCTTAGAAACATGGTGGTGCAACATGGCGGACTCTGTAGATATAGAGAGCTCATTCTAAGGAATTGGAAACGCAACGGTTCTCATTTTCAGCTGATAATTCATCAATGAAAACGCACTTAATGAACATTAAATTCCATTTCTGCCACTCGCACACTGAACCTTTAAAGTTTTTATTAATGGTTTTTAGATGGAGTTTAGAAGAAAAACACTTATTTAAATAAATTCATTAACACAAGTCAACAGTAAAAACACTGAAATAGAGTTTTAAAATAAGAAAATCGCACACAAATTACCTCTAAATCTTACTGATATACTCAGATGTACACTGACAGTGCTGACTCAGCAGTTTAAGGCTCCTCAGGTTCACTTCATGTTGGTTTAAGTTTATTTTTTGTTATTTAGAGTCGATTCTGCGGCCTCGCTGGGTGTTGAATGTGTGCTGTAACGTAAACTTTAAGCATGTTTTTGCAGAAGTGAGTGAACAGGACACAGTAAAGGAAAGATCAGCGTTGCCTCGGGTTGCATCAGCGTTTGGATCAAACGGTGTGAAGCGTCAGAATCACCTCGATAAATAAATAAAAAATATCCCAACAGGCCTCACATGACAACCAGTGAGGGCGCTGCAGGACGGAGCTCAGCTGCTGGAGTGTGTGTGTGTGTGTGTGTGTGTGTGTGTGTGTGTGTGTGCTTTATGAATCAGACAGAAACCTTTTCATCCTGTCCTCATTTTATTAATTATCTTTGATGGAGTTGAAGTGCGGTGCAAGTGTGCTTGTTAATATAGAGGTGTGTGTGTGTGTGTGTGTGTGTGTGTGTGTGTGTGTGTGTGTGTGTGTGTGTGTGTGTGTGTGTGTGTGTGTGTGTGTGTGTGTGTGTGTGCGCGCAGTAATTGCCTCATGTGTAGGGATGTGAGCGCAGCGATGAATGTGGTTGAGATACCGCCGAGCCTCTGGAGCACCAGCAGCACTCGTCCCACAGCTACAGTCATGACATTTAGTTTCCTGTCCTGTTCACAGACAGACAGGGACAATCTGAGGACGCTCTGACCTTCATGTCACATAGAAAGTGTCTCAGCAGACACAAAGAAAGAAGGAAAGAGTGAAGACAGAGAGGAAAAGATTTTATTCAGCTGCTGCAGACAAAGGAGGCGAGCCTCACATCTGTGGCGTCATTTAAAGCAGAATAACGTCTGCGTACCGTAATCTTTGTCTACATGTATTCATTCTGTCCTGTCTTTAAAGGACGGGTCAGGTATGTAAGTGAACATGTTCTGGATTCTTCCTTTGGGCGTCGGGTGATTTCGGGCTGCAGAGCATATCGTGATGCAGTACTGATGTGATGATGGATGTTATGCTCCGAGGTTGTTTGAGGAAAACTGTTCATTTCCTCACAGTGAACCTCAAATTGCAGCTTTAATATTAGAAAAAAATCTCCTGACCTGCAAGTGAATATTGTGATCTCCCCGGCCAAAAAGCCTCCTGACAACTGGGCTAATTTCAGTGCTTGTTGTGAAAGCATAAAAACTAATTACAGAAGTAAAAGAGATGTGAGAGAAGGTAAAAAAAAGCCTTCAGCTCATAAAGTGAACGTCCACGTCATCGAGAATAAACAACGCTGCAGCAGTCAGGTAACAACAGCACAACATACCCAGGCAACACACAGTGTGCTTTGAGCTAAATGCTAACATCAGCATGTTAGCATATCCAGAATATAACATCATGCTAGCATGTTGACGTGTAGCAGGTATATGTTTTACATGTTAGCATGTCGTCCAGCCTGGTTCAGACCACACTATTTCTTTGTCTTCAGCGATGGTCGCCAGAGAAGACGTATGAGCCCGATCGATCGATCGATCGCGGCACATCTTTTATCAAAGTCCATCCAATTTATCCTCAAGGAGCCTTTTCAATCTGCACCACCTTTCATGCAATCTGTTCATTAGTTGAGGTGTTTCAGTCTGGACCAAAGTGCTAAAAATTTTTAGCACAGCTAAAAATGAATTTTTTCCTCTCACAGACTCTATGCACCTTCGTCGGTTCACGGTCAGTAGATCTCATGTCATCGCTCTCTGTGTGACTGATGACCACACTGACGCCAAATCAGGCCAATCAACAGACTCTCAATCAGGGTTGATGTGATGTTTCTCTGTGCTGCAGGTGAAACGTGTCTCTGCCCTAAAGTTCAGATTTCACACAATCAGCCTGTTTTAAATCTTTTTTTTTTTTGTCAGGGTCTTACCTGTCTCACTGTCAGACTCTGAGTTTCTGTCCTCACAGCACACATCGTCTGCTGTCTTTACAGACTCCCCCACAGGTCCTCACCTGACCTGTCACCTGCTCACACACCTGTTCCCTATACATCATTAGTCTGAGGGAATATATACCTGCGAGCCTGCCCTTTGTCACACTGTGCACTCTGTGTGTCTTCTCCTGTCTGTCTCTGCCTTCTTTTGGGATGTCTCACTGTTGATTGATTATTATCTGGTGCTTTAACCAAGTACAGGTTACAGTTTGCTGCACTTCTGCTTGGTTAAGTGGGGAAATGGGCTTTTGGTCAATGTGATATGTTTCCTGTGTGAAAAGCACACATACAGCCATCCACCCACCCACCAGCCCGTCCTTCACCAGCCCCTCCTCCACCAGCCCGTCCTCCACCAGCCCGTCCTCCACCAGCCCATCCTTCACCAGCCCGTCCTCCACCAGCCCGTCCTCCACCAGCCCGTCCTCCACCAGCCCGTCCTCCACCAGCCCATCCTTCACCAGCCCGTCCTCCACCAGCCCGTCCTCCACCAGCCCGTCCTCCACCAGCCCGTCCTCCACGCTTCAGTAAAGCAAAGTTAGCGTCACAGGTTTAACACACAGTCCACTCTCTCTGAGCCGCAGCCTGAAACGACAGCACTCATCCCTCTCAGCCACAAACACTGATGAGTGCGAGCAGCTAAACCTGCAGAAGACACCTGTGGGGTTCAGGGTGTCGTCCCCTCTGGGCCCCTGGGGGCCTCCGCTCCGTTTCAACTCCACTACCGACCGAAGATGAAAGGAGCGAGCAGAGTGGCTGAAAATAAAAAACTCAATCAAAATGGGAAAACACAACGAGAAGAAAGCCCAGAAACGCTCTGTTTCATTTGCTTTTCTTTAATCATCGAGCACAGCTGAGAGGTTCCTGTGACCGGACCGTCGGCTCCTTCCAGGTTTCCTCTTAATTGATCAGAAAACATCACCAGGACACAAAACTATGAAGAACTGGGGGTTCAGTTTAAAAGCAAAGGGACATTTTGTTCTTCTGAACAATCTGACGCTGGTCAGGTCACAGACTGCAGGAAAAATGATGACACACATGTAACATGTAACACGCCTGCATTCAGAGCTCTGACCTTTGACCTTCTTATCTTCAACTTCACCACATGTTAAACCAGATTAAACTGAGTCTGGTGTTTTAATGGTCCTGTCAGAACTGAGTTTCCAGTTTTGATGTTCTGTATTAAATGTTATGAAGTGTTTTGAGCTCTACAAACAATTTTCCCTTAAATAAGAGTCATAAAACACTTTCTGCTTCGCTGCCTGATGACTGGACCCATTCTTGGCCTACTTTCCTCAGAGGTCTGTAATGAAGCACGTATTAAACAGCTTATCGGCTGTTATTGTTCTCTGCATTAATATTAAAACTCTGCTTTCGCACTAATTCCTTATTAATGACTTTAATTTTCTCAAGACCAAACCCAGAAACACCAGGCGAGCGGTGAGCTGATGGGGCGAAATATGAATGAGCCTCGACGTGCGAAATGTTTTCGATGTGCAGCAAATCTTCATAACAACCTCAACAGACCTTTCAGACGTCAGGAAGCTTCAGCAGTAATCTTATACTAACTTTAACTATAGTGACTGTTAACCACGTGCAAACTTTAAAGGACCACGATTCTCCATTTCAGCCACATAACGACAAACTGCCTTTACCATTTAATCACCATTAACAGTTCTTTTAATTGATTTTCTTCCAGAAAACCGTAAAAACTCGATTTGAAAGTTGTTCAAAATGGCTCATCTGTCAGTAACAGTTAACATTTTTGGGTAACTTTACATTAAAGCCCGCTTGAAAACACCTGACAGCTGCAAAAGAAAAGATAAGTTCAGAAGAAAAAAGCACGTGCAGAGAAAAATGTGAATTTGGTGAACAGGTTGCTGCAGCAGACCTCCCTCAGCTCTCAGAAGCTGGATCGTCCCCGGATGCAACTCCACAACAAAGATCCATTCATTCAGTTGATTTAATGACGTTTGCTCCAGAAATCAGACGACGAGTCTTTTGATGAGCAGTTCTATTTTGACATACATGCAGTTTAGACTTAAGAGCATAAAAAGAAGCTCAAATCCATTTTCCAACCCCCCCAAACACTCGACCTTCACTGGACGCCTCCTTCAGAGGAACACAGCTCGATGTCGCTCCGTTTCAAAGACTTTTTCATGAAAGATGCCATATTTTACATGCATGCACAGTACAGAAATGGAATTGCAAACACAAAATTGATCAGAACAATCACAGAAAAAAGTCAGTAAGTTCTGATTCTAGTGTTTTATCTGAATCATAGGATAAACAGACAAGTGTCACGTTGCTGTGGGGAATAAAGTCCTTATAGTCGTCCATTATTTCAAATGAACCAAAACACTGTGAAGGACAACTCTGATTACAGTTTAACTGAAGGCTATGCTTTTACTTTGAAAACAACACAGTCTAACTTCCTGTTTGGCTATGGCTGTCAGTCAGATGCTTCCTGGTGGACTTGTCCTGGTATCAGAGCATCGCTCTCGAGCCTCGCCACCGAGGTGAACGGCGTGATGGTTTCCAGGGAGATCTCGGGGTCGTCCTCCAGCTGGACGGTGGCAGGAAGCAGCAGCAGCCTGTTGTGGCTCTGCGAACCGTTGGAGATGATGGTCTCCTCGTCAAACTGCGCGCTCATGTCGTCCAGGTGGTCGGACCCGACGGTGATGGTGCGAGGGTGCTGCTGCGGCTGCGCGGGGACCAGCGCCTCCTTGTGGAGCGTCGTGTCGTGGTGGTAAGAAACAAGCTCGTCGCTGAAGTTCACCGCTTCCACCGCGTTGTTGGGGCAGATGTGGTTGCAGCCCAGAATGGTGGCGAAGGCCCGGCGGAAGTCTGCGTTGAATGCGTAAATGACCGGGTTGAGCGAGGAGTTGGCCCAGCCGAACCACACGAAGACGGTGAAGGTGGTGTCACTGACGCAGGGCGGGTCACAGAACGGGACGGTGCAGTTCAGGACGAAGAACGGCAGCCAGCAGAAGACAAACACCCCCATGATGATGGACAGAGTCTTCAGCACTTTGGTTTCCTTCTTAAACGAAGACTTCAATGAGGCTTCATCGTTGGGTCTGTGCTGCTGATGCTGGTTCCGGTTCACGCCGTGGCCTTGATTCTGGGCCTGCTCCGCCGCCCTCTCCAAAGACGTGATCCGACGGATTTGGGTCTGAGCGATCCTGTAGATGCGGGTGTAGGTAGCGATCATGATCACCACTGGGATGTAGAAGCTGATGAAGGAGGAGGAGATGGCGTAGGTTTTGTTCAGGTTGGCGACGCAGCTCTTGGTGACGGTGCTGGTGTTGAAGTTGCGGCTGTTGGTGAAGTTCCTGCCACTGGAGACCATGACCTCCACCACCTCCTCCTCCTCCTCCCCTGCCTGGTGCCAGTTGAGTTGCACTGGGATGAAGGAGATCAGGATGGACAGCGTCCACGCCACTCCGATCATAACAAATGCCACCCGGTGAGTCATCTTCTGCTCATACTTGAAGGGGCTGGCGATGGCCCAGTAGCGGTCCACGCTGATTATGCACAGGTTCAAGATGGAGGCCGTGGAGCACATGATGTCAAAGGCGATCCAGACCCCGCAAAACCGCCCAAACAGCCACGTGCCGGTCACCTCTGTGATGGCCTCCCAGGGCATCACCAGCACGGCCACGAACAGGTCAGACACGGCCAGAGAGATGACGAAGAAGTTGGTGACCTTGGAGCGCAGGTGGCGGAACCTGACCACGGCGGCGCACACCAGCGTGTTCCCGAGCAGCGTGGACACGATGAGCAGGAAGAGCACGCAGCCGACGAGGACGCGCAACCCGCCGCTCCCTCCGCCGCTCCCGCCGCCCTCCTCCTCCTCCTCCTCCTCCTCCTCGCCGCCCGTCCCGTCCAGTTCGGACAGAACTTGTGTGAAATTACTCCACGTCGTGTAGTTTTCCATGTTTTCCACAGAAGGAGTGAAACAGGTGATTAATATCCACGTGTCAAACTGCTCCTCTTCTCTCCTGCCGCTCCTGACGCACAAAGCATCCTCTGATCTGCCGCCGGTAAAAATCCTCTGTGATGTTTGTGTTGAAACAGTGAGATCTGTCCTCCGGACAGCCAGTATGTCCTCAGGCTGAAGCACTGATCAGATGAATAAATGGAGTGGTTTGAAATGAGCAGTGAGGATAAGAAATCCCGTCGATCCGGCGTCTCCGCGGGGGGAAAAGGTCTCCGTCCCTGTCTTTTGTCCCCGTATGACTCGGAGTGGACTCACCTCTCCGGTGTGACGCGCTCAGGCTCTCAGTCAGGTGGAAGCCGCTGCGGGGCTCGTTAGCTCCTCGGCACAGGTAATAGATTACTGTCATGTAATGGCGTGTTGAGCGTTTCAGCTTTGGACCAAAAAAAACGACCTCAAATGAAAAGTTGGTGTCTGGATCGAGAGATCGTGTTTGACGGTTTGAGTCCCGACAGAAAAGCGTTTTTCACACGTCGTTGCTCTCGTGCGTTTGAGTGAGACAAAAACAAGCGACTTCAAAAAAGAATGAAAAAAGAAAGAAGAGAAATGACATTATTTTTAGTCTTGTGATCATAATGGCCGCGAGTTGGCAACTGAATCTGAAACGTTTCAGCAGTTTTTTACATCTTAATGAGACCGAAGTGACGAACATAAAACCTTGATTGGCGAATAATTTGCAGGATCTGCATTAACACTTCAAAGTGTGAGTGTCAAATGCAGAAATGAAGCACACACATCCACAGCCTGTTGTTGTTGTTGTTGTTGTTGTTGTTGTTGTTGTTGTTGTTGTTGTTGTTGTTGTTGTTGTGGCAAAGTAAAAAAAAAAACTTCTGAACACAGTCGTCATCCTCATCATCATCATCATCATCATCATCATCATCATCATCATCATCATCATCATCATCATCATCGTCATCATCATCATCATCATCATCGTCTTTGGCTGTTCGGCATCATTGTCCCGCACAGATGGACACAGTCCCACAGAAACACCCTTTAAATTCTACAGAGTGTATTTGACAGAGTTATTGTAAAGACAGAGACAAACAATCATGGATCAGTTCAGTTAGAAATGATTGAAAAAGCAGAAACAGTTGATCAAACTTCTGATCAAACAGTATGAGATCAATGTCAGCTGATCTGCTGCTGATGCAGCTCTGAGCCATCAATCATCAATAAATCAATGTTCCTTTCAAACAAACCAGTAACGGTGGGCTGTGAGGAGGCCCTCTGCTGGCAGGAGACGCTTCAGTCCAAAGAGGGTCAGGAGGACGGATCTTCTGTCCTGTCCAGGACGGGACAGTGTGTTCAGCATCTGTGTGAGCGGCTTCACATTCAGCCTCAGTGTGAGAGGAAAAACTCTGTTCAGAGCTCTGAAACATCGTCAGCATCGTCAGTCTTTAACTGTGAGGGTTCAGTTCAGGTTCAGGTGGAAGGTGTGCAGAAGAATGAACACGTTAAAGGACAACCACTGACAGACTCAGCAGTTATGAGTGAAGAGCAGAGTGTGCTTTGAAGAGCCTCAGTCCTTCCTTTAAAGCAGCAAACTTAAAAAGGCTTTTCTTTTTGTGGCTACACAAAATAACTGCTTCACACAAACTGACCTTGACTTCCCTCCAGTGCAGAGGAAGCTTGTACGTTTGACTCTAAACGCAGGAGTCTGACTTGAATTTTGCAGCTCAGTAAACTTTTCACATCTTGTTTTGTAAAATAAATGTATGAAACTGACTTTGAAGCTGATCTGAGCGTCTTCATCCTGCAGCCGTCCTGAATCATCACTGAAACATCTGAACTGATGACGGCTAAAAGACGACAAAGAAACTCTGAAAACCTCCATTTATTCTCCTTGATGTTCACCTCCTCCTCTGTGAATAATGTTGATTTCATGAAGGAAACCCAACAGGGAGGATGTGATTTAGCCTCTGTGCAGTCTCAGTGTGACTTGTCATAACAGGCAAAGCTTAGGTGTAACCACTAGATGGCGCCACCTGTCTTCTGTTTCGTCTTTATCCACCAACAAAGACTCAAATGAGTTACTCGCAGGTGGTCATGGGTTCATATTTGTCCTTCTAAGGTTTTTTAAGGTTATGTGATAAACACACGCGGCATTCATGACAAAGAACAAAATGAAATAAAGGCGAGCTTTAATTTTCAGTTTCAGTGTCGTAATGAACTGAAACCAAAGGTCGTCTGTCAGGTCTGATAGAGCTGTTTGGAAATTGGTGCACAGGGACGTCGATGTTGACGTTGATGCACATTATGTGCGTTGTACCCTGATCACTTTTGAGCCTTTCTGATTGATTTGGGTTTTTTAACACATCGACTGTTTGCTTCAGTGTCAACGACAGAAATGGAGGATCGAGCCGTTCATCTCATAGACGGCTTTCAGGCCAGTTTTTTACTGAGGATTTGAACTTTTGAGCTTGTTGATATCTACACACTCGCTGCCTCACAATAGTAAGAAATGCAGTAAGTCTGCAGTCTGACAGAGAGTCCGATCACTGCCCCATGCAGCCGTAACGGGTCAACACGAGCAATCATCATCACGATGAATCAAACCCTGCAGAAGTCAGTCAGCTCTCAGTGTTATCTGAGTCAAACAGACAAAACTGAAAGCGAGAACGTTTGTGGGGAAAAAAAAGTAAAGGAAGCTACTATAATCTACTATTGCCACAATTTTGGTTTCACCACTCCTCTTGAGGAATCAAAACATTGATTACAAAGCCGCCCTCAAGCCATGAAATTAGTCTGTCCTCAGATGAACTTCCAGAGATCACATGATTTCCCCTTCAGGTAAGTTCACACTGCAGGACTGCAGCCCAGATCCAGTCAGCGCTCTGTGAGCTGGTCCGAAGACGCGACCCAAGAGCCCACGAAAGCGCGCCAAAAAGAAACCACGCCCCAAAGATGTCAGCAGGCTAAATGTCTGGTGTCGTGTTGGGGAGGGGTCGGGCCAAACCGGACAAGAGGCAAGCAAAACGATATGTTCAGGTGCAGGAGACAGAACGAGTTAACCTACAGTAACTCGCCATTTCTCACATGTGCATCACCGTTTCCTCACCGTGCCAAAAGATGGCAAAGCCACCGGAGCTGCAGCCTGAAACCACATGCGCACAATAACTACTGCGACACGGATAACATCCAGCATCTGGAAGGAAAAACGCTGCCTCACATTTCCCGTGTCGGCTCTCTGCGCTTGTTTTCATGAGTGTAGTTTGAGGGCAGACGGACTCGTCGGGGGTTCGTCCGGCGGTGTGCTGGTTTGAGGGTTAATGTTTGGTTTTAGGACTCTTTGTTGTTTATTCTTTACTGAACTCCCATCAGCTTCCACAGAGGGGTCTGTCGTTGTCTCTGACACAACAGCTAACTCGCGCTGGTCTAGGATCAGGTTCATGGTGAGGAATGAGTCCTCACAGTCACAGAGGTGTCGGTCTGAATCTGCCGTCGAGCACAGAAACAGTGTTTGTTTTCATTTTCAGTGTGTGCGTCTGTGAGTGTGTTGTTGTGGTTATGTATACATCTGAACTGTGTGTGTGTGTGTGTGTGTGTGTGTGTGTGTGTGTGTGTGTGTGTGTGTCTGACTGGCACATACCTGAACTTTCTGCCTCTTTTTTCTTTGAACATCACTTCTTTGCGGTTGCTACTGTACACTTTGTTTTTACATGTACTCGTTTAATGCGTACCTGCATGCGTGCATGTGTGTGTTGGCGTGCGCTCTGCGGCGAGGTGAAGGCGCAGTCATCTCTGACGCAGGCGGGCTGATTGGGCTGGACCGCGGCCCGTCTCCTCCTCACCTGTAGCTACGCCCCCTGGCTGATCTGGTGGCGGCTGACGGTTCGAGGTGAAGAGTTGAAACTCTAATCACTGTTTTGGTTTGACTGTTGAGGGGCGGCGACGGACGGCTGTTTAGTGTGTGTGTGGGATGTTTGTGCAAGTCAGTGTGTTTGTACACTACTCTTTGTGTAGTTTATTGAGTTTGTGTGCAGCTTTTGTCTTTGCATCTTTGTGTGTGTTCCTATGCATGTGCAGAACTTTGTATGATATCAATGAAGAAACAGGCATTTCCTCTTCACTGTGTTGCTAATCTCTTAAGAAACGCTTGAAGCTCCTTCTTCAAACAGGCCTGTAGCAGCTGCGAAACCAAAGGCCTGTGTGTGTGTGTGTGTGTGTGTGTGTGTGTGTGTGTGTGTGTGTGTGTGTGTGTGTGTGTGTGTGTGTGTGTGTGTGTGTGTTTATGCAGCGAAGCTGAACTCGCGTGATCCCGTCATGCAGTGATCTCGACGGTGCGGCTTCATCTAAAGGTGAGCGCCTCTGCCTGTCGGAGGAGTCTCGCTAACATAAACAGAGTGGCGGCTGGCAGGGTGCGGCTCACCTGTTAGCTCGTCTCGGTAATTAAAAAGAGCCAAAAGAGAAGCTGCTTTCAAAGTGTGTGTCAACTACACAGAGCTCGATCAGATGATCAGACCGTCGAGAGAACTGGGCCATCAGGTGACAAAATAAACCTCTAATTCCTTTCATTTACAGAAGCGTTAGCTCTGCACGTTTAGCCCATCAGCTGCTGCGACGCTGCGCAGGAACAGAGCGCTCAGATTGTCACACATGATGAACAAACTCCGAGTTTCATCACATTATCCACTGATTTGGATGTGAAAATGAAAGTGAACACACCTGAAATGTCCTTTTGAGCCTGCTAAGCATGAAATCAAGTACAGCAGGTCAAATATGAATCAGCTGGTTGCAAATCTAATGGAATTTCATTTCCAAATGGACCAAAGTTTGTTTGCAGCAAGACTGTCGACTTTTGCTTCTGTCGTGATTTTGGGTGCAAAACTCAACAGTGTCGTCTGGGTAGAATTAACCAGCAGAAATGATGGAAAAATCTATGAAACTTTAAGCTTTAACTGCCGTACTAAGGCCTCAATCAGCCAATGGAGTGACGGTTCATGCTCATGGAGCAGGAGGACCAATCCCTCTGCAGTGTGTCTGTACTGTCTTCAGCTCTGCAAGACATACAATAACTCAAAGACATAGGACATACGTGAGAGTTGAGAGGAGGTGACGGCTGCAGGAGTTTAATGAGGGAGGAAAAAGAGGGAAAGCGGGAGCGAGAATAGAAAAAGAAATCTGACCCTCTGCTGAACTTTGGAGGAATAATGACCCTGGAGGACAAGTGTGTGTTATCGTGGTGGCCGTGCTTGTTTTAGATCTTATCCCAGTTTTCAGGGTTCATGTGTTTTACAGTTAATAGTTTTTATCGTGCTGTTGGCGCTTTTAAAAACACTCACCTCACCGTCAGGATATTTTTAGTTGTTTTGTTTTTCCCCTTCAGGAGCCTGCTGGTAGTTCAGACGGTGACTCAGCCGAGCACAGACAGTCGTTCACATCACATGGTCGTTCTATTATTAATGAAGTCGCCTCGATTTCTCTGTGTTTGTGATTTTATTTTGTCGGCTCGATGGTTTGAGAAGCTCGTCCAGAAGCTTGTGATCCTTCTGCTCATCTGAAAGCATGAAAATCCCGAAACTGGAGACACACAAGAAGCTTTGACCAGCAGTGACAGTGAAGCATCAGTGGAGCTCCAACACGAAGCACTTTTTACAGAAGTTTGACTTTGTTTCAAAGCTTTTCTGCCTCTCTGAAAGGTCCAGTCATGAATCCAGCTGTTAGACAGCGAACACATGGCAGCGTCTCTGTTAAAGACTGAAAGAATGAATAAAGTCACAGCGAAGAAGAAAAGCTGCTTCTGCTTTAAATAAGAAGAAATGATTAGTTTGACCGCTGTGGTTCAAACCTCTCAGAGTCTTTCACTGAATGAAAACCATGTAAACATGTTTCTGTGATGCTCTCCTGGGCACCATCTCGTGAGGTTAGAGACGAAGGACAGCGCGAGACGGCGAGCACACGAAGAAGAGACGAGCAGACTGAGTGAAGTGTCAGACTGAGCGGGGAGAGCAGCTTTTAGGTCTAACAGCGACGCTGAGTGAACGTCTGAGCGGCAGGACGATGAAGAAACCTCAGTCCTAAATATTTACAGTACGAACAGACAGGAGCCACTTTAAATGTAAAACCATAAAAGAACGAGGAGAGGGTCAAAGGAAGTGCACCTGTGTCACTCAGTGTGTGCGTGCGTGCTTGCGTGCGTGCGTGCGTGCGTGCGTGCGTGCGTGCGTGCGTGCGTGCGTGCGTGCGCATTCTTTCCATCCTTGATTTTGCTGATTTGGTCATTTTTCCTCCAGAATTGTGCTTCTGTTTTAATTGTATTTATTGTTGACGTATGATGAGAAGTCTGCACAGGGTGTTTTATTTTGAAAATTTACTGTTACTGTCTTCCTGTCTGGCTCATCTGCCATTTGTATCCTGCAGACTCTGTTTCTTTGATGAGGAACATTGAAGAGATCATTTAGAGAAAAACAAGCCAATGGAAAAGTACTGCGGAGAGAAATGCGTGAAGAACCAGCAGCTCCTAAGCTCCAGTCGCACCAGGCAGGTGATTTCACGATTACCTGGTTAGTGATTTTAACTTGTCTAGAGCTGGTTTGTGGGTTATTCTTCACCCCTACCCCCAGGTCACTGGTCCTCCTTGCATTTTCAAAGTGGGTCGTTGAGCTTTTCTGCAGGTAGAGCTGCTTTTCCTTCCTCTGCATTCAGTCAGCTCAGTGTTAAATTTGTATTGAAGCGCAGCGCACAGGCTGCAGCAGGTAGAGTAGATGAGGTGCATTCATCCAGTGAACGCGATAAATCTGGACCTGCAGGGTGCTAATGTGTGGGTTTTCATGGACATCATACTGTACGCCACTTTCAAGTGTCTGCAGGCATCGGCTACGCTAAGCTCTGTTAAAATAACAGCATACCAGTAGCAAAGACATGAACGCTGTGAGGGTTAAACAGACGGAGCTGCTGCCCCTCTCTCTAAAAGCTTCCAGCAGCCAGCAGCTCCGAGAGGATCAGAGCTTTCAGACCACTTGTTGCTAATAGAGGGATATTTACCCTAACGGGAACAGAGAGAGAGTGTAACGCCAGGTCACTGCACTCAGCAACAACACTGACACAAAGACACACAGACCGTCTGCTCTGCTTGTACAGCAGGGACAGACAGATACACTGTAAAAAATGTCAGTCTGCGGCGGTCATGTAAGCTCTGCTCAGACAGGCAGCAGGTTCACAACGGGTCAGGTTTGTTTTCCGGAGCATCCAGTTCGAGGTCTGATTCAACCCCTGCTGCTCTGCAGATTCCCGAGAACGTCGCATGTTTGCCGCAACCGGTCAGTGGCGTCACAGCAGGTGTTTCCCACCAGCACCTGCACCTGCTGCGAGGCGTGTGATGTGTGTGCGTGTCAGTGGTTTGGATGAGCAGCATCTTGAGTTTCAACCTGGAGAAATCAGAAGTCAACTCGACTGCCTGAAGAGACGAAGAGTCGAGGCTTTTTGTCCATTTCCTGTTTGGTTAATGTTATTTTGTTTAAGATGAATGAGAAAATCAATCAGACAGTGAGAATGTGGGTTTCTGGAGGTTAAAGAGGGAACATGGTGCTCTCAGTAGGTGCCTTTCCATCTGTCGAGTGAAATTTACTGTAAGCGAAAGTGTCGCAAAAAAGAGAAAAAACTAAGAAAATACGAAATAGGTAAGTTTGCATAAACTGATCTGGAGCGAATAAAAAAGGACACGCAAAGCGTAGTTTGGTCAGCGGCATAAGCTACGGTATGCATGGCTACAATAAACAGAGTAGAAGAAGAAGAGTCGCCGTTGCCACCTGAAAGGAAAATGGAGGTCTGCAGGAACTGGCTCCGCTGTTCTTTCATGTCAGCCATGTTTTCAGCACAATCATCTTCTTCTTCTTCTTCTTCTTCTTTGGGTTTTGTAGCAGAAACAGCTGATTAGTCGTTTGCAGCGCATTAGCACTTTTTCAAAAATGGCAACAAAAAAAAAAAAAAGATCTTCAAGCGAGCGTAAAAACTTTGCAGCTTTCAGATTTGTTGGTATTTCAGAATGTGCATAAAGGCTGGAAACACAGCTTGGGTCCAACGTTAATGTTACGATGTTAAGATTTTCCAGCTTTGTCAATGTGCTCGCGGCTCCATCCGTCTGTCTGTCCGTTACATAACTGCATAACTGGAGCTTCATTTTATTGTTTTTTGCAGACATACGGAGTCGGAAATCAGAAAACACAAGACAAAAACGACCAAAGTGCAATAAAGTTTCCATTAAAAGAGGGCGACTTTGGGTGGTTGTCAGTTCACGTCCCTTTCTGCTTTCATGTTGGTTCTTTGTTATCTGAAGAGGCTGCTGAATTATGACGGCCAACCATAACAATTTAAAGCCGATGAAAGGGAGCTATTAAAACAGGACCGGGGCCTGACCGGGCTCAACTGGGCCGGGTTAAGTTCTGCGGAGGAGGGACAGTGAGGGCAACAACAACACGTTATGTGAAAATTAAAACAGATAAAAAACGGAACACTGATCGAGTTAAACGTCCTGTGTTGTCAGCTAAGCTCCGGATTTGGGAAAACACCAGCAAATTAGCCGGAACAACACTCCGGCTGCGTTTGTTGTCATTCCAGAGCCAGTTATGCCTGGCGCTGGTTCGCTGTAACCCCGCCGTGGTGACACCTATCTCGGCGTTAAACAAATAGGGCCGGGTCCTGACCCCTCCGTGTTTGGATTCGCAGGCTGGGAGCCCAGACAGCCGCGCAGCGCTGCGACGCACGAATCAACACAGGCCTCCATACAGGAATGCAGCCGCGGCCCGTTTGACTCGGACCCCACCGTGACCCGGAGTGTGTGTTCATGCTCCTGCCCCTGACACACAACACGGCGATCACACACAGACAGGTGTGCACACACACACACACACACACACACACACACAGTGACAGCTCAGTTCCTCGTTTGAGTTCATTTTATTGACCATTTTGTGACAGTGTGTATCAGACGACTGCATTTGTGTGTATGATTGTCGGTGTCTTCAGCAAACCATCGTTTCACCGAAGCCTTGTCTGTGTGTGTGTGTGTGTGTGTGTGTGTGTGTGTGTGTGTGTGTGTGTGTGTGTGTGTGTGTGTGTGTGTGTGAGAGAGAGAGAGCACAAGTGCAGGATAAGGAGCACAGCTTGAGTGTTTCTTGTTAAAAAACGTAGCTGATTGCTACCATTAAACTCTTATTGGTGGATTTTAATGATGAACGCACTAACACAGACACACACACACACATTAACACACACGCAGACTTTAACACACCTGTGCATCTGTTATGAGAGAAAATAATCTTAACCCTGATCGAATCTGACTCTCGCTTTAAGCAGACACACCTGCTGTCCGCTGTGTTTCATTCACATGAGACAGGTTTTATTTGCAAGATGTACAATAAAGTTCTGGACTCAAAAAAAGGTCAACCAAACAGAATTTAACTAAATATTTTACAAACTGAAGTGCCTAAACTGAGCTAACTGGACGCAGAACATCAGACCATTTAGTTTGCACAAAGACAAATAAACCAGCGAAACTACAAACACAGTAAAACACGACAAAGATGTTCTGCATTTTATAACAATCAGCCAGAAACCGAAGCACCAAAAGAAACAAATTAACTCTCGAAACTAGAAATCACAATCCTCCACCGATGTGGCGGGCACTTCCTGTATTTCACAGCTCTGCTTCAGCAGGTGCAGCAGGTGCAGCAGGTGCAGCAGGTGCAGCAGGTGCAGCAGGTGCAGCAGGTGCAGCAGGTGCAGGCCTGACGAGCAATCACAATCACACCGACAACCCAAGAACTAAAACCCAACCCAACCCATTAAAAAGGTCTTGAAACATGATGACTAAGTAATCAAACATCATGCAAACCATCAGAAAAAATATGAGTAGATGCTGTTTTGTGTGCATAACGAGCGTTCGCCCCCACATCGTATTAAATGTTTCTGTTGTTGGGTGTGCTGCTGCCGTCCACTCCAGGTTTTGGGTCTTGTGTTAGCAGTTGTCCTGCCTTCTGCTACTGCTTTCCTGCCTTCAGCCGCTGGTTTTCTTCCTTCAGCCGTTGGTTTTCGATGCTCAGCCAGCGGCGTTCATTGCTCAGCTGCTGGTTTTCGTTGCTCAGACGCGTTCTTTCTCTCCTCAGCTGCAGGTTTTCTGCCTTCACCTGTTGGTTTTCTCGACTCAGGTTTGTGATGTTTTTCTGTAAAATAGCATAGGCTTCTTCCATTTTGTCTGGCTGCACCGTTAGATTGCTGTTGTGCATCTTCACGTTGTCGATGGTTAAGGATATGTTGGTGGTGATGTATTTGACGCACTCATCAGCTCCCTCTGGACCTTTCATCTGCTGACTCATCTTGGTGGACATGACACGGGTAACTAAAAGCAGAAGACTGTTGGTCTGTAAAAATTTGTTCCACAGCAGGATTATCTTCATATCACATTTCATGCATACAAGCACTTCAAAGTACACAATCTATAAAAGACATTAAATCAGAACTGTCACGTGTTACATGCCAGCAATCAACAATTCCTTAATGTATCTGACAGTACAACAAGTAGAACTTTATGTTTAGTTCGACCTCTTGGAAAATATACATGTTCACTTTCTATTTGAGAGTGAGGCGTTCATGTCAGCCACATGTCAGCGCGTCAAGCTGTTGTCCGGATGTGGTTAGCTTAGTTTAGCGTAAAGGTCTACACCAACGTTTGTCTATGTGTAGTTAGCAATAAGAAATATGTAATGCGCAGTTTCACTTTCACACTGAAGCCTGTTGAGAAACATTTCAGGTAAGAAAGAGGCTCGCAGAAAGTCCTGGATTGTGCACGGAGGGGAGGTCATTCACCGCTACCAGCGAGGGCGCAACGATCACCAATGACGTAGTAAGCCAGACGTTTCACAGAAGCCAGATCTTCTTCAATCTAGACTACGCCCGCTCCAGCCAGCCTTTTACTCTACAGGTGTAGATTACCTTGGACCCTACCAGGCCACCATAGGAAGAAGGAAACTTAAAAGTAAGACCAGCTGTGTACCCTGTCATACAGACTCCTTCAGTAAAGCATTTCGGAGATTCTCAGGTCACAGAGGAAACCTCTCTAGCTAAGCCCAGACCAGGGAACCAAGGAGAACAGGAACTGTGGCAGGTCTTTGCAGCCTGACCTCCGAGCCCACCTCGCCAACGAGCACATTTCAGTGGATGGCTGGAGAGGGAGATCTCTTCTCTGCAGCTTCCAGGCAACCCAGTGTGCCCCGTTGGAGACGGGGATTGAGGGGTTCCTCAATTCCAAGCCCTTTGGCGATGTCTCGTCTGGACCCAGTCTGCCCTGACCCCCTGCTGATGGGGCGGTCGGACGCATTGCTGCCCCAACTGGTGCATCCACCATCAGAGCTCATCTGCCGCAGGTGGAGGCACAGTTAGGTTTGGGAAAAGACCCTGTGTGGGGGTCTGTGAGGGTCGTATGTGTGATCTCTCTTTCGCCTCCTGCTGGTACTGCCTCTCATTGCACCCTCAGAGAGCAAACAAGTGAGCGTTTTTCCTCAGAAATCCAGCCTTCCTTGAGTGCTTTGCTTACCGACCACATGAGGTTTGATTTGTACTCACAGTGGATACGGACGGCCATGATTGCCAACAGTATCACCCAACACACTGCTACCGCTGTGATGGAGGGAGTCTTCTTATCTGACCAAAAAAACCCAAAAAACAGTTCATTTTAATCACCGCAACGATGTGATTTAACAGTCAGATGTGATTTTTGGCGATTTAAGGCAGAATTAAATGAATACAGCTTTAGAATACGCAGTGCCCTATGACAGCCTTCATGATCACCACGTATTCATTCACATGATTGATTGATGTGTCTGTGATTGGTAGATTTGTGCAGCACAAGCTGTTCATGTGGTTCATCAAACTCGTTAGGACATTGTGTAGATGATGTACCTGAAGTGGGAGGAAGTTTGTCCACGCTGCTTGCATTAATATAAACGATCTCTTCCTCAAGTCCCTCTGAAACAGTGCAATCAAATCCAAAAAATGAATTCAAGAATTACTTCAATGAGTTCAGCAGACGTTTATATGCAACAGCAAATGTGTTTTGACGCTTCCAGTCTGCTTTTTTAGAAATGTCATGATGAGATCATCTGCAAAGTCACAGGATGTTCATACTGAACTTATCTGTGAAACGTTCACGGACAAAGTGATTCTGCTAAAAACAAAGGTTTCTATGGTTCTGTGGAGGAAACTGAAAGCTGAAAAGTTTGTGGTCATTGTTAAATATTTGAAAGGCTGTTGACTTGATGCACGAGACAGATTTCTTTTTTTTTTAATTTGACCAAACCATGATTTTTTTTTTCTTCCTTAAGCAGAATGTTTGAGTTCAGCACACAAACCTCGACCCCAGAGTCTGAACATTGGTTGTTGTTTTCAGCCACAGGCTTAAATAAAAACGATGAAAATCTTGTTAAATGATCAAACAGAATCAAATCTTACCTGCGGACACACAAACATTTGGATTTTTCAAAGCAGCCTTCGGTTCTTGGGGTTCGGTCTTCATGTTGCACAGATCAGTCTGCAGTGTGAGCGGAGGGTTCACGCCTGATTCCTCAGCTGGGGGACGGTCGGCTGCTTTTGAGGGTGTGACGTGGCGTCAGCGTCTCTGAGTAACGCAGCCTGTCCGTCAGTCTGTTCGGTTGTTTGGTTCTCAGAATAATTACCTGTTATTGTTACGAGACCCTCAGGTGGGACAGGACAGGTTTAAAACACACAATTTGCTTCATCCTTAAGTCAAAACTTAAACTTATATTCATTTCTCAACACAGATGACAAAATATATGTACTTTATATACATATGTGTGTATGCAGTATATGTACATATATATATATATATACTTATATATACCTGGATAGATGAATTGATTGTGTTCAGCTTTAAAATTGTGAATATTCTCATTTCTCATTTGGGGTTGAAATGTATCCCAGCATGCATTGGGTGCATGCACAGTGTGCCAACTAAAATGCTTTTGGTTCTGCTTTTAGCTTGTCAGTTTTTTCATCTTTTTTCTTATCAACAGATGCCATCCTGGTGCAACAGGAAGTCTCTTCAAAAGAGGTCGAATCATGATTTGTGTGCTGAAGTCTGATCATGTTTCCGTTTTTGTCTGTTCTCTCTGGACAGATCAACAAAGAGTGACGGCACACAGGCAAAGATTTTACTCAAACATAGAGTTCAAACTCCGTTCGTAGCATGAGCGCGAGACGCCGTATGAATGAATTTATCGGTCTCTCCTGCAGATGTTGAGTCTGGCTGCAGGGATTTGCTCCCATTCAGCCAAAAGAATATGAGTGAGGACGCCGATGATGGTGATTTGGTTTGACTGATTCAGTTCATCCTGAAGATGATGGATCCACTTCCACTCCAAACTGGAAACCAGTGGACTTTGTGTTCAGGGGCACGAGGAATCTTTCTCCAAACTGCAGCCACAAAGTTGGAAGCACACCATCCTCCATCTCTTCTGAAAAACAGACAATCTGACATTTGCACCAACTTTACAGGATTTTCTGCAGGCAGGTAACATTGTCTTGTGTTCCACTGGTCAGCAATGGAAACCACTGGTCAGCAATGGAAACCACTGGTCAGCTTCCAACAAGCACTTCTTGTGCTGATGTCAAAATGATAGATAGATATACTGATGTGCAAAATGTCACACTGTGTAGTTTGTGTATGACAGTTCCTCTTAATACTTCCCTAATAACTGGGGCTTCCTGTCCTTTGCTGGTGCTGATGCCTAATAGGTCTGACACACACACATATATATATACACACACACACCCAAACACACCAATAATGCTGTTTATCTGCATTAACCGAAATACTTTAACTTTTTCACATGCGGGTGTGAAAATCTGGGTGATGAACCATCTCGTCCCACTGATCCCGTCCCGCTGAGCAAAACTTTATTCTTTTTTCTTATCTATGCTCTTCACGATCAGACGTCCTCTTAATCCTGAATCATTCGTCCCCTCTTGTGAATTGAGAATATGTAAAACATTGAGTCATTCCTTCCTTTGTGTCCTTATGTCGCCGCTGTCGGCTGCTCATCACTGCAGCCGTCGTGGACGTGATGATGGACGCGATGTCCAGGCGGTTTTACGACTGCACCGTCTTTACACACAGGAGGTATTTTTGCTGAGCAGCTCACATCTCTGAAGCCTGAAATTCACTTCTGAATGTGTACAAATACCTGCTGACGTGGAATTAATATTTAACTTTGTATATAATTTATTGCTGACTTTCAACTTAAGTGACAGTTTTTATTGTTTGTTTGCTTTGAAGTCTGGGATGAAGAAGGAATGCTTCCATTTCCCTGCTGCTAATATACTGTACAGATATACAGATACAGCATAAAGATAAGAGAGCGTGTGTACAGCCACAAAGTACTGGATCTGTCGCCACATCGATCATAAACGAGCTGCATTAAAAACAACATTTGAGATGTTTCTGATGAAAACAAGTCGGCTCAACGACGCCCGTCTGAAGTTCTTCCACTGTGCATTTGACCTGTGTCTGATCAGAGCGTGACATCCAGTTCACCCTGTGGTGAAAATAAATGCCAACAGTTTAATCTGTTCCACCCTGACAAGAGTCACAGCTGTCAGTCACAGTCTGTCCATGCCCACAAAGAGGTCCAATCAGGCAGAATAAGTGAAAGCACCTGCGTGGGTGGATCATGCGTGCAGGAGCTTAAACTCAAGCACTTCCATGCATACTGTAGAATCATTAATGCATGAGGACACAACAGCACAAACACACACACTCCTACAGAGGGCTTTAATGTGCCGTTGGCTGGGTGTGGTGCCCCGACAGAGTTCATGAATTAACTGAACTCTTGAACTGTACTCTGGTATGTGGCAGACAGTCAGTCAGACAACCAGCCAGTCACACTGCACAGCAGAAGTCTCTGTCTTAACAAGTCTGCCACCGAGTCCTCAAGTCTTGTTTTCAGGGATGAAAAATAAACATGTGGGTAGAAGTCGGCTAATGTACAGAATGACTGACTTTCATGTACATTTCACACACATTTATGTTGGAAATTGCAGAAAATAATTAGGGTTGCTGCCAATGAAAAACATTCCTCCAACATGTGATCAGATCAATCAGTGAGGTCTCCGTCGTCCTCTTTTCTCTTTCTTTGCTGCTTCTCTTTCTCTCTTTCATCCATCTTTCCTGCTCCTCACATCCCTTTATCTCTCCCACGCTTTCCTTTCCCCGTCCCGGCCCTCCTCCCTCCTGCTGTCTTCGTTTAACCCCTTAAGGGCAACACACCTGCTGCATCAGGTAGCTGCATCGTTTGACGTCTGAAGCGCAGCACGCGAACAGTCGTTGGAGGTAATGCAATATAACTGCTGCTTTTTTTTAATGCACTGAGGCTGAAAAATAGTCCACTATGGCAAGACGACATGTCTTTACACTCCCACGTGTTGTCCCTTTAAGTCACAGTTTGCTTTCATGAACTTGGCTGTGATCACTCCGGCCATCAAACGGGATAACAGCGCACACTCGTCTCTCCCCAAAGGTATCGCACACCGAAAATGATGGAAGAAGATATACTCAACAGTTCAAAACCTGCAAACGTTCACACCTGAACACCTGGACAAAAAAAAGACTTCTTTCCTCAGTAACACAGATTTTTAATGCGCTGCTTTGGTGGCTCAGTGAATCCTGAGCAGCTGCAAAATAACAAAGCAAAGTGCAGGCGAGAGTCACATTTAGTCCTAAAATGTGAATTTAAATGTTTAGCTGTGGCAGAACAGACCAGGTAAAACCTCTGGGACACGCCACAAAGGTCAGAGGTCATGGTCAGCCTCAGGGGAGACCGTCTTGGTCAAGGACACTGCAGCAGGGCAGACGGGGATCTGAACTTGTGACCCTCGGGCTGAAGGTTCAGACTCACATAAACATGAAGGTGAACTCCAAAGTGTCCGAGGGGAAGGCGGCGTTTCGCCTTCCTGTGTCTGGCCTCGTTTCTGTCTGTCTTTGCGTCTGTCTCTCTGAACTCTGCAGGCGGTTTTTAGCTCGTCCTCCTCGAGGCTGACGGCTGGAATGCTGACATAACAGATGTTGTCTGACAAAGCCAATAATTATCTCCTGTATGTCCGTACCCGCTCTTCCTCCTCCCTCTTCACATCCTCCTCCACCTCCTCCGACTGCTTCACCATCTAAGTTTCCTCCAGCTGGTCTGTGACTCCGCTGCACCTACAAACCTTTACGCCTGCATGTGAAAGCGACGTTTATCTTTTAACTTCCAGCTAAAGCTTTTAAAAGTTGGTTCACTGAAATTCCTCAGAAAAAGATCGAATTTTCTCACTTCCTCGTGGCATCTAGCTGTGCAGCTCATTTGGTTTAATTTGTTCGGATATCTGCCTCCACTGCAATACAACAGAAGTGAATGAAGTTTCATTTGTGTTGCCCACAGCATGAAACACATTAAGAAACATCTTTGAAAACGTCTCCAGAGACAGTGACTCTGGACAATCCTGAAAACACAGTCAACAAGTTAAACAGGGATTATTTCTTCCGTAGAAAATATTGATGATAATTATCCACAGTAAACATGTGGAGTTCCACTTCGGTGAACTTTGACATGTAAATTCATGCAATTGATTAATTGAATATCATATTTACAATGCTACTAGCTGCTAGCTAGCACATTTCCTCAAAGGTTTGCATCTTATGAAGCTAGCTTGAATGTTGGTGGTAAAATATTCTGTATTAAAATTGGAATTTTGCTTTGGGATGTAAAGTGTTTCTGTCTTAACAAATGTGCCACTTTCTGCTGTGAGCGGACACTAACCCCTAACCTCCACCGTAACATCCACATTTTGTCCATGATGCGTCTCATCGCTGCCATTCTGGACTATGCATGCAACTCCACCAGACATGTTCCGTCTCCATCAGAAGCGTCTTTCTGATGCGATATGTGACGAGTCTGTTTTTGCTGGACGAGGCATCAAACTGCACAGAGCAGATTGAGCCAGACAGGAAGTCAGACACAGGAACGGTGCAGAGAATTCAGTAAATTTTCAGAATAAAACACCCTGTGCAGCCTCCAGATTGTACATTGACTACATGGTCGAAGCACAAATAACAAATAATCAGCAAAAGGACACCGCAGAGGTGCACCCAGTATCTTAAGTACCTTGGTGCAATCTGAGCTTTATTGTCTGTTTTTACCTGTAGGAGTGAACAAAAATAACAACAAAAATAAGCCATGCAAGCTGTAAACAGGCTTAATGTTGTGATTATACTTTTGAGTTTGAGAAAATTCATCACGAATAGTTTGGTGTTGAGCCTGCTGATCAGCTGCTGAGCATCTCTCTTTCTGTATTTTTATCAACATCACTGTGGACCAGGATTTCCCTCACGAGCTCGCTATAAATAAACCTGACCCGACTGTTTGCTGAGGTGGTTTCCATCGCACCGCCGGCCCAGACCAGTCAGTTAATTTTTCTCTAAAGACCGCTCTTTTAACTCATTATAATAATTAAGTGCTCTCCCAATGACCTGAAACAGCCATTTAGAGAAATCATTATTGATGTGTATCTTTCGTTCTCAACCAGAACACGAGCGACACGAGTCCAGAGAGGTGAGGAGGTCAGGTACAGGCGGCGAGACGGGAGTCGTATGCAAGAGGGGAAAATGCTGCCAAATGCTAACTTTTTTCTTAAATATTTGTTTGTTTTTAGACCATTTTAGTATTTTGTAATTGAGAATAAATTGAAAGATCCACGCAGCTCTCATTCTGATGTGCTATATTTGGGTTTAAATGTGTTTATTCTTCGATTTGCCTCCGTTATTATGACCAAAGCACACAGGTGACGCTGCTTTTCCTCAGCGATCCCTCATTAATGACTCATTGATTGCAGCTGCAGCTCCACAGAGGAAGCCAAGCTGCACTTCACTGCCATGCGGTCGACAAACATCACGAGAAATCAGGAATAATGCACATGCTGCGTTTAATTCATGTGTGATGTGTGACCAATGACTTCTCAACAAATTTGTCATAAAGGAATAATTGTAGCTTGCATCCGTAATTTGATGCAATCTAAAATTTGTACTTCTTGTTTCGACGTGGCCTTCCAGTCACAGGGTGCCTTAAATTCGTGCTTCAGTATCACGGACGGTAACAACCGTCTGAAATGAAGCAAAGACTCTGACACGCTCGTCTTCTCGCATCAGACGCAGAATCTGCTCCATTATCTGACGTTTTGTAGTCTGGTCCCAGCATAAAGGGATCAAGTTACTCTTTAAGGAATGATGTGAGCGAGCTGGTGTGTGCACAAAACGGGAGAATATATATTCAAAGTGCATCGACCAGCTAAATACTGGTTGCTTTGGATGTGGATAATTCTAATTTTGCAGTACAACAAAGACAATGAACGCATGGGGCTGCTTGCACAGGACGGATGGACTGCTGGTGGAGCTGCCAGAATGTAACTTCAGTCCAGTTTTATTCCTGAAGTCACACAATGAAGCCCCAAACGTCCCTGACACTGACTCAGAACATAAATGGCAATGTAAACTTTCAATTACAAGCACGAAAAAGAAAAACCACCAAGATTGCAGCGTTGTGGTTTTTCCTGTGACAGCAGCAGCGATGAAAATAACCCTAAAGAAAACACAGGCTGGAGGTAAAGTATCTGGACTCACACGCACCGGCTGGCTAGCTAGCCGAGGAGCTGATGTAGGCCAGCGAGAGCTTTATCCAAGTAACCATCTGACCCCGTTTTCTCCCTCATTTTGCAAATCGTGTCCCTTATCGTGCCCAAGAACTGCCTTTGAACCGGAAAACACACAAATACGAGGAGGAGCAGCGTGAGGAGGCAGAGAAGCTGAGCAGTGGAAAGATTTTTATAGCTCAGAAGGAAAGAAAAAATAGATTTCATGGGATGAATAAAGAGATGCAGCAGATGCACATGATGAATCAGCCTGTTTGAACGTTTTCTTTCCTCGTGTGTCCATCAGTCAAAAGCCAAACACCATGAAATGCAAAGTGACAATGAACATTTCACAAAGGAAACCGACCTGAACGCTCACTTCTGTTCTTCACGTTAAGTAAACACAGCACAGCTGCCGTTACGTGTCTCTGGATTTAAATCTGCCCTCATGAGATCTCAAAGAGAGTAAGAAAACCTTTTTGAAGAAGATGATGGAAGGACACCCTCTGCCCGGCCAATCAGTGACCTCCTGTTGACCTCGATCTGCAGCCCCTCCTCAATGAAGAGCTGATGTGACAGAGGACGATGGCTTTGGCTCCTTCTCTCACGTTTAGCTGGAGAAGGATCTGAATAAGGAGCGTTTGTGGGTGCAAGACCCTGCTGCAGTGTTTTCTGACTGTGGGACTTGAACCCCAGAAGAGTATTAGTCATGTTTAATGCTCATAAGCTGCAAGAAGACATTTATCTATAGCTATGAAGTGTGTAACACCTTCATCCACCACTTGGAGGAAATGTACTGACCTTTGCGTCGAGGACATCCTGCAACAACAACGTCCTGCTGATTACTGTTTCTGGAGAATGTGTACGGAGAGAGATGAAACAGACATCAGCAGCTCACTGAGGCAGGCCTGTGAGCAGCTCCATGCCAGAAAGGTGTTTAACAGGGATAATAACTGTGTTTAATGTCTAAAACGGTAGAAAACATCCTGGCGGGGCTCGTGTTTGAAATGTAACTGCTCCTTTAGTTATTCTTTCCCGTTTGAGCGTGAAAGCATCAAAGAATTCTCAGGAACTAGAGACCAAGACGGATATTATGTTTGATTATTTCATCGCATCGTCTCGTCGACACCAGACAGAAGACGGTTTTCTGATGTGACGGCAGAATAAATACCAGCTGACATCAATCAAACCATGGTTCAATAACACCATCAATTAATCTGAGAGACTGAACGACAACATCAGCTTCAGCTGCGAATGCCTCAAAATGACACGTTCATGTTCTAGTCGCAGCGCCCTCCAGTGGAGGACTTGTTCCAAACGAAATGTGTCTCCTCCTGTCGTTACGCTGTGAGACAAAAGTGTTCATCAACAGAGCAATAAAAAAAAGTCCAGCAGATTTCTGTTTACTGACATCTTTGAAGAGACGTGCTCACCCTTTCATGCTGGACAGTCTGCAGAGTGAAGACTGGAGAGTTATTATGAAGCTGTTGGCAGCAGCTTCCATCTGTATGCTGAAGCACTTTGACGCTGAAGCTGCGGTAGAAGCTGCAGCCATGCGGGAACCAGTGAGTCTGCTTCATTGTTGCGTCAGTTATATAATGCACAGCCATGACTGCTGAGCTGAGCTGAGCTGAGCTGAGCTGGGTTGGGTTGCGTCCCCTCTTTGGTTCCCATGCACCCTCCCATCAGCTGACCGGTCGCTGACCTGCGCAGTCGGTGGCACTGGAGTGAACTTTGGTTCAAAACGTCGCAGAGTTCACAGTGACTGAGCGTCCATCAGATAACGACCTTGGCAGAGCTACGGGGCCCTGCAGCGGACATAATTAGGCCAGGCTGTTTGTGTCCCATTAATTTTCTGCCACATAGCTTCACCCCATTCTCTGCCTGTCAAAGAAGGCGGTCAGGTGGAGGGTGGAAATGCCTGGTGACCTCAGCGGTGACCTCAGCGGTGACCCCGACGGTGACCTCACTGTCACTTTGTCTGTAATGAGGTCAGGACATGAAGGTGTATTGTTAGCAGTTCGCCATAAATACTCACTTCCAGTCCTGCTGTTATTGTTCCAACAGCACAACTGACAGCGTTTTTTAAGTATAGTGATGGAATGACCCGTCCTGCTCTGCCTCTGATTGGTTCAGCCTGGTCGTAACCAATCATCATCCTCATGCCTAAATCTAACCAACTCAACCAATGAAAGCAATGAGTACTAGCCAATCAGAAGCAGAGAAGGGCGGGTCAATCCATTGCCATCCGTCCAAAAAGCTGCATAAAGTTTGTGGAAGTGTCCACGAGGTTACACTTCAGTTTGTAGAAACCTGATTCCAGGTCAGCGAAACCAAACTGACCTGAAACAAAGGTGAAATAATTAGTGACATTAATCCATGAGATTAACATGAGATCATGGGACCAATTACAGTAACACAGAGGATGTCAATAAGAGAAAAGTCACTGGAAACAGAACTTACAATACTTCAAACCAGCAGATGAAAAAAGGAATAAGTGAATTATTTTCTAAATTCTGTCGGCGGTTTCGTTTGCCTCTCCATCACAAATGGCTCTAACAATCATCTCACTAATCAGTTTGATCAGTTTCGGTTCACATCACTCACTACGCGGCTGAGATGGTGTTTGTTTGTGGTGCAGGGTGTAACCGCACAGTGACGTCAGCATCACTGCAGTGAGTCCCAAAGCCCAGTCACAGAGGGCAACGGCTGGAGGGGGGGTGAGCTGATTAATGAGGGGTTTTTACAGGTCTTTATTATGATGGAGGTGGGAGCCCACTCATTCTGGAGTTCACTCTGTCTCACTCTGAAGATCTTGAGCTGAAAGTGTTTTCTGGGCTGTTTTGATGTGTCGAGATTACTGCAAATGTGAATGAGGTGGGATGGACATGGGGTTGCTGCTGATGAGTCTGGGCGTCCTGGAGGTCGGTTGCGCCTGAAGTTGATGCGTTTTGGATGAAGTGAGCTGCAGATGATTGTCTGTGCACCAGGTAACTGTTTGATTAACCCATTGTTTATTGGAGATTAGAGCTGCCATGGTTGTGTATAGAAAGACTAGCAAAGGAGAGAGCAGGCAGCTCTGAGGCACTGCAGCTGATATTACAGATGCTGATGCAGATGTTTTCCTTTTGGACTCGCTCTTCCCAGATGTAAACTGGATGTGCTTCATCAACCCTTTAATGGAACTGGGTCCAGTTGTCAGGGAGCTTTTGATCAGCCCAGATGAATGAAGCTGTTACTTTTTACAGTGGGAATGACTGAGTATGACTCTGAAGAAGCTGCACAAAGAACAAGAAGAATAAGAAAATGTTGCACAACCCCACGGGAACGGGAAGATGTCACAGATTCATGAAACAAGGCCTGTTTTTGTTGAACATCTTCTAATTCGCTCTTTACATCAACTGTACAGCAGCTACATCCGATACACTCAGTGAATGCATGAACAAATATATACAGACTCCTTAAAGCGGAGAAAGTGCTATCTCCTTCCACAAATCCATCCGATTTCACAGCGCGTCTATTAGGCTTCAAGACCAGCAGTCCAAAAATGAGACCAACAATAACGACAATAATAATAATAATAATGTTATTCTCAATAAATGCTGCTCTAAACAATGAAAGATCTCTATGTTCTAGCAGTGAAACAAGGTTTGATGGACAGTCCTTTGACTTACAGGTTAGTGTCTCCATTCATAATTACAGCAAATGTTACAGATCGTGTAAAAGCTCAATAGAAATTCTGCATCTGCATTTTAAATACAGCTTATTCATAATGCTACTTCATTTGATACACACATAATAGCACTGGTAAGGATATATATTACATTCATATTTAAAACAGAACAGTTTCAATGTGTTTTGACCTTGATGTTTGGGTCGTTGTGGGATAATCACGTAAAAATCAAGTGCAAGTTCCGTCAGTGAGAGTTTTTGCAGCGGAGACGAAGCTCGAGACCAAAGAGACGTGAGTCTGTCCTGTGTCCAGCGTGGACCTTGACAGAGTTCTCCATTGCAGAGGTTTTCATTGAACTGTCAAATTTTTTACATTGAATGAACTTTTATCTTTTCGTGCCTCCACAGGAACATTTCTACGGAGCTGGCAGACGTCCACTGCGTCACAGGCAGATCAGAGAGGCAAACCCGAAGGACTGAAGAACCAAAGAGCACAGACTGCTTTAAGAGTCTGTAAATCATGTTGATTCTGCACGTCGGAGGTGAGGTCCCTGCGTCCCTGCGTCCCTGCATCCCTGCGTCCCTGTGTCCCTGCGTCCCGCTGTCCCAGGACAGTTAGATTTAGTGAGTTTCTATAAAGGCTGAATCTTAAAAGTTCCATAATGAGCACAGTGAAGCTACTGAGAGGTACAAAAGATAACGGCGCTGCAGCTCAGTGGACGTTATCATCTTGTCTAAATGTATCACAACAGAACGGTCCAAACCACTGCTGGTTTTGTGTTGCATGTTTATTCCTGGACTTGGAGCTTTGTCAGAGCCATGAAAACAGAGCTAAGACGGCTTCTCAGAGGCTTTTTGGAGAGACGTGCTCTCCTGCTCTGTACAGTAGTAGTAGTGTTGGAGGTCTTGCTGTGTGCAGGTTAAACCTCTTCTCCTGCTGAAGGTGAGCCAAGAAATGCAGAGTAGAGCTCAGTCCCACTGATGCACAGTCTGTCCTCACATTTCAATAAGTTGAAATGCATTTACAGACTACGGGGAGGCGGCGAAATCTGAATGTGCTGAGGGCGAGAAGGTTTTATTGTACCTAAACCAACCTAACCTACTGAAGCGTGCATGCAGTCCATCCAGGGCGCTCCTCCGCAGGGCAACCCAGACCTCCTGCTTGGAAATAAGTCCTACTTTCTGCACTGCACCTCGACACATTAATAACTTACAAATGCATGTGAGGAATAGTAAAAGCTGGGAAACATTAAAAAGACAGCAGGTGAGCATATCAGGTGTTTAGAAATGGACTTGTGCTACAGCAGGATGTGGTTTCTGAGGATTGGCCCAAACCTCTGCAGAGATGATGAAGTGCTCCAAACCAGCAAACCCCGTCTTCACGTCCGTGGACATGAAAGGGGGTCTGAGCTGCACCGCCAGGCCCAGGTGGGTGTAGTCTCCCCTCTTGGTCTTAAAGAGTTCTTCCAGAATTAGAGTGAGGGTTAAATTGAGTTTTTTTGGAGTCTGTCAGCACCTAAAGCGGGTGGTTGTAGGTGAAATGCACGTGCAGCCCGTTCACCGGGTGCACGATTGGCACGGTCTGCATCTTGGGAAAGTTCTCTGTGGCCAGAGTCCATTTGCAAGTCCCGATCAGCTCCACAGCCAGAGTCTTTAGGATGATCTGAGCCAGCTCTTTTCCTACGCAGCTCCGCACGCCGCCGCCAAACGGCACGTAGCTGAACCGAGACGACCGGCTCTCCTCCCGGTCTGGGCCAAACCGGTCTGGGTCAAACAGCTCTGGGCTCTGGAAGACTGCTGCGGTCTCATGGGTGTCCCGGATGCTGTACATTACACTCCAGCCTTTGGGGATCTGGTAGCCCTGTGAAATGACGGCAGAAATCAATATATGAAGACATTATTTTTATTATTTCATTTTATTTTTATGAATGTGACAGGACTGAAATGTGCAGAATTCAGGATTTGGAGATTTGAGTAGTAGAATTTTTTACAAGCCAGATGAAGAATATTCTTATAGTTAACGTTTAAGTTAAAAAGACAATTTTTACTACTTCTTTATACCCTAATCCCAGTTATTTCTGCAGATTTGGGATTTCCTTGTTCAGGCTTTAGGCAGACTTCAACCAACAGGCATAATCGTGTCAATAGTCCAGTTGTAGAGTTTTATACCTGAGAAAGAGGTGCATAAATGGCATCATGTGCATTACAATGGTATGATGGGAATTCCTCTGCAATCACTTTAAACTTCAATTGTCCTTGTGCAGAAAATGCTGCAAATTGGGGGCAGACTGAAGGCAGGGAAAGGGTATTTAGGGACGAGGCTGAGGCCATGACAGGGCAGTGTCTCAGCAAAGGCCATGCAACTCAGTATGAGAACCTTTTTGGCCGTTAGAGCACAGCCAGGCGTGCTACGTGACAAATGAACCAAAACAGAACGAACTGTTCAGTTTTCCTTCTGCATGAAGACTCAATGCACCAGTCTACGAAGACTCATTTTCACTGGGAATAAACCAGTTCTCAACTCACATGTCCCATTACTAATGATTATCAGGCTTTTTTTTTGTTGGTTTCTTTGTAGATAAAAGAGCTTGGTCTGTACCAGCTCTATATGGAAAGTGTCCTGAGACAACTTCGGTTGTGATTTGGCGCTATACAAATAAAATTGAATTGAATTGAATTGAATTTTTGTTCTCCACAAGCAGGACCTTTTCGGTTATAATCAGACCGATGGTACAACCTGAATGTTGATACCAAACGGCTTTGGATGCAGCTTAGATTTAAATTCCTTTGAGGGAATAAAATATATTTCGTCCTATGGAAAAAGACAAAGACAGCCTGTCCAAACAGAAGATGAGGTTTATATTCCTACCAGAGACTTGAACTTACGTCTAATTCAAATGTCTGTAGGGCTGTGCGGTAACCTCCAGAGACCGGCGGCAGGAAACGGAGCACCTCCTTGACGACGCAGTCGACGTAGCGGAGTTGGCTCAGCTTGTCCAGGGTCAGATATGGAACATGAGACCTGGACTGTGGAAAACCTGCACTGTGATTCTGACAGCCTCCGTTCAGCAGGCAGCTCGTCTCCGTGTCGGCAGCATCCTCCTCTTTCTCCGCGGAGTCACCAGACGGGCTCTGACCGCTGTGGGATTCGTAGCCGAGCCCCTCGGCCTCCAGCTCCAGTCTCGCCCTCTCCACCACCACTGGATGGCGAAGGAGCTCCAGGACCAGCGATGTGGAGGCGCTGGCTGTGGTGGAGTGAGCGGCGAAGATCAACTCCACAGCTGTTTCCTGCAAGGAGAGAATGTTAATCTTGATTTAGGTTGTGTGCCTGCAGCTGAATGTGGTGTAGTCTGACCCCGCAGGGATGAGGTCTGAGTCTGAGTCGTACTCTTCATCACTCCGGTACCTTGAGCTCCTGGATGCTGAGCTGATGGCCGTGCTCCTTGGAGCTGGACAGCATGTAGTCGAAGGCATCGTGATAGTCCTCCTCCGCCTGCTGCCGCTCCATCTTTTCCTCAATGATTTTCTCCATGTTGGTGTGCAAGATTTCTCTGGCTTTTATCCCCTAGACAGAAAACCAAACGTCACCATTAGTTCATCGTTAAAGTAACGGCTGATAAAGTCCCTCATACCAAATCACTCAAAAGGTCGATTGCTTGCTTTCCCAAACGACATATGCTCGTCCTCACATTGTTAATGTTGAGAAACAGCCACACTTTGCTTTCGTTAAGGTACCAAAACTAATTTTTAAAGTTTAGGGAAACTCCATTGTTTGATTTAAAATAGGTACATTTGCTGCGTAACCTAAATTACGGACGTTATGTAAGTTAAAATAAGTCATTGTTAACTTTCGGTGTCATTCGAGACATGAACAGCAGTCTCTTGAGTAAAAGTCCTTAGTTTGTTTAAACCATCCATCTGCCCCACCTCCTCCATACACAGCCTTTCTTGCTCTTTATACTACATCACGACTTCCTCCTTTGCTCCTGTCATATTCATTACAGCCAGTAGAGGTCGCCACCTAACAGTACATGTAAATATGAGTCCTAATCACCTGCAAAGTCAACCTGTACAGTTGTTTGAACCTGATGCTTGAGTGTCACTCAGAACCTTTATAGACCATTATTTTGAAGGAACACACAGCTTCATATGATTGTGACACTGACTGTTGCATGTCGAAGTTGACCCAGTAATGCTGGACACTCCAGACGTCGGTGGGCAGATAGAAGCTGTCTGCAGATCGTCTAAAGAAGAATGAACTCAGCAGGTTTCCTCACGCTCTCTCACCTTTCGCAGCCCACTGAGCGGAGCGTCTATGGGGAGCGAGAAGAGGTTGTTCATCAGCTGCTCGAAGATTTTGGCCAGGTAAGCGACCCGCTCCTCCTCCAGCTGCAGACCCAGCAGGACCCTGACGGCGATATGGAATGTCAGGGACCTGGCGGCGCTGTAAACGTCAACGGCGCCCGGCTCCGAGCACCACTTGGCGATTTCAGACTTGACGACGTCCTGCAGCCGGGGCAGGTAGGACTCCAGCGCCCCCCGGCTAAACACTTTAGCCAGGATCTTGAAAGGGTTAAGGAAACAAAGAGAGAGGAGTCATAAAAAGTTATAACCTTGTACACAACAGTCAACACCTTTCAGTAAATGCTCACTAAAGAGGACGACAGGGTGGGGTGGGTTTGGACAGGAGAGAGGTATGAAGGCAAAATGTAGAAGATGTAGGAGATAAGACAGGACAGGGTGCAGAGGACAGAGGAGGACAGAACCAATGGGATTGGATAAATGGAAGTAATTCAGCATTTGATTCTTTTAATGATGACCTCAATTTCCTCAAAACGTACATAAAGTTTGGTTACAAATATCCCTACTTTGTGTCTAAGAGGTCAGCTTTGGTTTCATATTTAGGGCACAAAAGAGAAGAGTGTAATTCTCTTATAAAGAAAGTGTGCAAACCTGCCTCGTTTGTGCCCAGCAGTGATATATTTGCATAGACATGTGACAACGCCATGAAGACGAAGCCAGACAAACGTCACTGAACTGTGAACAACACCAAAGCGGCTGAATTCATCTAAAGGTGCTCTGAATTTGTCTGCTAACATCAGCTTCTCTGTCTCCTGTCAGAGCCTTTAAGTGCTCCTCTGTGGACGTAATCAATTGGACTTCTGCTAAAATAAATGAAGATCAGCTCTGAAATAAATCTCCCCTACACTATCATTTCTTACTTTTCTCTTCCTCTTGTGCAGGTCTCCGATGGAGTTGACCAGGGTGTTGGGTCCTAGGATGATGCGGGTGCTCTGGGGCCACTGGGTGCACACCAGCGTGTGCTCGCCCAGGAGGATCTTGCGGATGTTTTCTGCGCCGGTCACACGAATGACCGGCTTCCCGAGCAGGTGGGTCTTGAATACGTTGCCATGGCGCTCTCTGCGCGAGATGTGGAAGTTGGAACCCTGTCGAAGAAATATTTATAGGATGATTGAAGTTTGGGCCAACGTTTAAAGAGCATGTGCAGCATTCACTTCATCATTCAAAGGTCCACCCTCTGCTTTTGGGCCAGTTTGTTTGCTGGTTTGCAGTTAACAGCATTCAGTGACATTTCTTGAAAAGGTCGAAAAAAGGGATTAGTTTTCTTTAATTTTTTTTGGTGCAAATCCTGCATTTCCTCACATTTTCTGGGTGTCGCAGGGGGCAGGATTTCCTCAATTTTCATAGGAAATACTTCTTAAATGATGAGAAATCTATTATGTCACGACTGTCGCGGTTAATTGATGCTTTGTTGATATGTGCGGGTGTCCACATACTTTTGGCCATCAGGGCTTTTTATTGTCCTTCATCTGTTCTTCCCCCTCTGTTCAGTATAAATGTATTTTGGACAATTCTACCAAATTCAAAGTGGAAATTTTGGGGCACAGAATTAAAAAGACGCTGAATAATCAGAGAAAAGAGGGAAAACAGCAGCCACGCACATCACGTGTGCACGAGCGAGGCGCCCTGACTGACGGCCGGTGCGGAGCGGATGGATAGCTGGACGGGCAGAGAGATGAAGGGATGAGAGAGTGCATTCCTCACTGCTGAAGAGACAGACAGACGGAGAGGGAGGGAGAGAGAGGTGGAAGAAATGAACAGAAAACGTCTGTTTTTGCTCCGCAAGAAGGAATTACGCACCGAGCATCAAGTCCGCACATGTCGCATTAACAGCAGAACTCAGCCTGCACAAGAATCTGCGGAGCTTTTCAAAGCTTCCCGCGCGCTTCCTGATCCATCATCAATAACCTGATTATCAAAACACCCTGCAGCCATCAGGTGTTTATCTCCTGCAAACTGCAGCAGCATCTGATAGAAATCCACAAGTGATGAACATAAGGAGAACTGCGCACGCGCCCGCGCAGGAGCCTAACCTGTATTTTGGAACGCTTGTAAAATAAAATCGAAAACTACAGCAGCCCAGACGTGTCAACTTCTCACCTGGAACAGCCAGTGGAAAGTCTCTCCGACCAGCGGCCAGCCCATGGAGCCCTTCGGCAGCGGCAGGCTGCTCTCTTTGTCCCGGGTCAGACTCCAGCGGAGGCTCCACAGCTGCCGGGTCAGCGCCAGCAGCAAGACCGCGGACAGGACAGAGGTGAGCGCGGTGGCCAGGGCCGACAGCACCCCGAACTGGGTCAGGGGTAACATCTCCTCTCAGCTGGTCCGCTTCCCAGCATCCACCTGTGCCTGTGCGTAAAGGCGCTTTTGTCCGGTTCAAAACTCTGACGGTGCGTAAATCTCCTCCGTCCAGTTTCACCTCCTCCTCCTCCTCCTTGTTCTTCTTCTCCCCCGTAAACTCTGTCCAAATAAAAACAAAGCAGCGTTAGCTCAGCCTGGGTGGGTTCACCCTCAGCTCCACCAGAAAAAGCAGAGAAGGAGGGAAAGAGTGAATTAAACTCTCTCTGAACTCATCTCTGACGGCAACCAATGGCTGAGAGCCGCTAAGCTGTTATTACAGCTAGTTAGAGGATAATAATAACAGTAATCACACAGAGCGGACCCCAGCCCCCCGATCCATTCACAAATATGCACTGGGTTAATATGTGGTCACTTCTGGAAAGATTTCATGGTTCTCTTATTCTCACGAGCCAAATCAGAGAAAGTCGTCAGTGTTTTGATGAAAACAGGCAGACGCGCCTCCAAAGGAAATCAAGCAGTCATCAGACCGGATGGATGCGCCTGCACGGGCTCATATTTGACTCTGGATGAACTACATGAGAAACATGTTTCTCTCCTGTGAGGAAACTCCCCTTCATTCCGCTGCCGCTGCTCCTCGAGGAGTAGCTGTCAACTATTCCAAATAGTTTTACAGGTTTACATGCGCCGGCTTGTCTATTAGGTTATGCGCCTTTATAGGTACAGTTCAGGGGGCTCAGCCACCCCCCGGGCGGCCCGAGGTTTATAGAGCAATGGCAATAAATCAGCTTTTAGAAAAGCAGAAGAAGAGAGGGGGATTTGAATACAGTAGGCTACAGTGTGGAGCGGATTAACAGGCCGGGGAAATAAACAGAGGTGAGATGTGAGGAAGCGACTTGGGGACGAACAGGATGAAAGCAACAAAAGCTGAAGAAACCAGTAACTCACTCATTTCCCCAGTAAGATCTAAACGCGACGCTTCGTCCGTAACGAGAGTCAAACAGCGGACTTACCTCCAAGCAGCTTCCGTCCGCTGAGAAAACTCCGTGCGCGTAAAGCAAAGTTTCTTTCTCCTCTGCCAAAGCGGTGACTATCCCTCCACAGTGAGCGGGCTGCGGGGGGTTTTATAGAAAAGGCTGCACGGCATGATCCACCTTCAAGGATGACGTTGGTCTGAATATGTTAAAGAGGCTCGTTCATTCACCGCGCGGACCGGAGAGAGGATTAAAAAAAGGAAAAAGTCTGGAGATCAGAGCGGAGACGCGGCGGTGCGCTCAGAGACAGAGAGACTGAGCGAGCGCAGGAGTGTGTGTGTGTGTGTGTGTGTGTGTGTGTGTGTGTGTGTGTGTGTGTGTGTGTGTGTGTGTGTGTGTGTGTGTGTGTGTGGAGTAGAGAGAGAGGATCGGATGGCAGCGGATGGGGGAAACTCGCAGGTAGCCAATCAGCCTGCAGCCGTTCACAGTTCGGCGCAGGTTTGAGACCCAGTTCAGAGTTTTCAGGTCAGTTCGTCGCATCCCGGCTGTCTGCAGCTGCTCTGAGGCTCAGGAGGAGGCGGCGGAAGAAGAAAAAACAGCCCGAATTCAGAACAGGAACTTTAGTTTCTCCATTTATTCCTGAATCTAATCAGACTTTGTGGACTGCAGGTCGTTTTGAAAATATGCTGCTTTCGGTATGACTGTAGTTTATTTTACAGTAGCTGTGGATGAATTGAACCAACGTTTTTTTTATTATTGAATAAGTTAAAGAGGATTTAAAAACAGAGGAGGAAAAGGCAGATGCTGGTTGAGACCGACTGAACAACTGAGAGCAGCCGAAACAAAACGCACGGCACGTTGATCCGGTAGGAAGAGGCGGTGAGGGTACAAAGAAGGTTACAAAGCAGTTTGAGGTGATTTTGTCTTTAATTGAAAGCTTCTTCGGACTTCAGCTGCTCATTTATGTCCCTGAAAATCTATTTTAAGGCCTAATCACCTGAGCGGGATATCATACCGACACTGAGGCCTGGATTTCAGGCTTTAGCCACAGCCCAGTCTGTGCGTAATGCTTTTTAATGTTTTTATTTCAAACAGTTTGGTCTCTTTTCGGTGTAGATTACGTCTGTGGTCTGACTTCAGCGCACCATAAACCTCCTAGGAAAAAAATGAAGTGCTCTGAGAGCAGAAAACCTCTGATCCGTCACCTTCACATTTGTGGAGCGATGAAGAGGAGGTTTGGTGTCCTGAACGCCGGCGGTGGACGGGTGGAGGATGAGTCATGGATTTGGCTCTCTGTCAGATTCAGCACATCACAAACAAAAGCGTCAATTAGCACTTTTTGAGTTCGACACTTTCAGTCTGTTCTGTGGTTTTTTCGGCTGAGATTTGGCCTTCGGAGCGGCTTTGAGCGGCAGCTGTTCGCTCATTTTCTCGTGTGATCGGCGTTGATGGAGGGTCTGTTGGGTGACTGTGGCTCCTGAGCTGTGAGCGCGCAGACACGCTGCTGAACTGAAAACACTCTGATCCTGCAGCTTTCTGCGCAGTCCTGCTCGCTTCTTGAATTAAAACCTTCGCATTGATTCACAGCAGGTGTGATGAAGGCTCGACGTGAATTCACTGCATGTCAGAAAATTGCGTTTAAAAACATTTCAGGTGTGGAAAAAGATCTCAAGGCCCTGATTCACTAACAAACGGCTGGAAATTAAAAGACAGAATCCAACATGTTTTCTGTTATTTCTTACCATTTCTGTAAAATAAGACGAGACAGCGAGAACATGATGTGTTATTGTCGTGTTTCTTCTTCGTGCTTCGTAATTAAAACGTCCCGTGTGATCCGCACAGAGCTGTAAATCTCCAGCTGACACTCAGTCAGTAGCTGTGAACTGTGGGAATCCCCAAATCCACAAACACGCACGAGGATGGATGTTAGAAAACTGAAGCTTCCTCTCAGCAGGCTTCATCACAGAGAGGCTCTGGAGGAGGAAACGAGGAAGATGAGAGCAAATTATCATTATGTTTTAGGAGCATGCAGAAATAATGTTTTTTTAATTAGCTGTAGTTCAGCTGCATGCAGGGAGCAGGAAATTAATTAGGATTTAATGTCGATCTTAATTCATTAAATTTGGCCAAACGTGAGCCCTGACTGTTATTTCGTTGTGTTAAGGAGGACCTGCAGTTTGTTAGCTGAACCAAAGCTGGTTTAAAAGGTTCCAGAGAGACACGATCAGCAGTGATGGGAAGTGAAGTACATTTACTCAATTACTGCAGTTAAGAACTTCTATTTTATTCTACTTTATACTTCTACTCATTTCAGGGGCAAATGTTGTACTTTCACTGCACCTCATTTATTTGATACCTGATGATACTTTGCAGATTTAAAATAAATAAATACATGAAATACACAAATAATTCTGATTAATTATTATTGATAAAGATCAAACTTTATTGATCCTTTGGTGAAATTAAAAGCTGTCTGGCAGCATATAAAACAGCACTGAATGCATTCATGTATTTATTATTGTATTTCAATAATATAAAATATATTATTTTCAGCTTTTAGTG